>NC_046363.1:18293620-18593620 GCF_011125445.2 Fundulus heteroclitus | reverse complement strand
AGATCAGAACATTCCTCACTGCACTGAACTGCATACACCACTCCGCTCATCTTAGACTTGGGGGTTTTGTCCTTAGGATGGACCAGCCTCTGTCTGAGGGTTCTGTTTGGTTTAAAATGTACTGGGATCGTGTGTTTAGAGAGAACCCTCCTGAGTTTTTCAGGGACTCCAGCAACATATGGGACAACAATGTGTTTGCGATTGTTTTTGCCACGAACACCAATGTTCTAGACAATTGGGTTAAAAATCTGTCCAGCAGGTCGCAGACGAAGCCAGAGATGGATGTACTAGGTAAAGGCCTGAATTTTTCCATTTCTCCACAAAAAATACCCATTGTCGAACTCATAACTGCCACTGAATCTGCCATCAGGAACAACAATCTGCCAGAAAGAAAGAGGCAGAACAACTCAGGATGAAAATATCAGCTACCCTCTCCAACGCCATACCACCTCATTCTGACCTTACACCACAGGAAAGCCATACCATCGCTTAGCCAGGACCAAAGCATCGCCATTTTACCAGCTGACAAAAGAAGATGCACCGTGGTCCTCAACACTTCTTATTACCAGGACAAAAGTTTTACACTACTGAGTGACACCACCACATATGAGACCTTGAAAAGAGATCCAACCAGCACTTACAAAAAGAAGATCACAGACTACCTCCAACAACTTCAAAAAGACAAGGTAATCAACCGTTCATCTTATTATAGATTATATTGAGGAGATGACATTCCATGCTTATATGGACTTCCCAAAATCCACAAGGAAGGAGCACCACTCAGACCCATTGTCAGCAGCATTAATTCAGTCACTTACAACATTGCTAAACATCTCGCTGGTATCTTAGCCCCTCTGGCGGGGAACATATCACATAGAGAACTCCACAGATTTTGAAAATAAAATCAAACATCTAAAGATGGCGCCAGGAGAAACTCTTGGATCTTTTGATGTCACCTGTCACTTGCATACCTACATCAGAGGTGGTAGAAAAGTTCAGGAAACATCTTCAACAAGAATAACCTGAACAATAAGACTAATTTCACCCTGGACCAGATTTTTACCCTACAAATAATTAGTAGAGCTTTGTAGATTTTGGTCTACTGATTGTGTTTTATACACATTTTTGTGTTTTATTCTTCTTAATTAATCCTTTGCCCTAAGTATAAGCCCTTGGTATAACCCCCAAGGGGTTTCTGTCACACTCCATAACATTTTTTATTTTTTATTCTATTGATGTATTCTGAGTTTCTATTTTGATCTGTGAAAATAAAAAAATAAAAAAAATTAAATTAAAAATAAAATAAAAATTTGTGAGTGAACTAATCATACAACTAGTTCTTTCTAATAATCCTTTGTTTATAAGTGTTGATTTTTGTTTTTCTGGTTGTGGCTCAAAATGAATTCTAAACTCGAGATGTTTAAGGATTTTTTGATATATTTTGAATAGTTTTCGAACATTAATATCACTTGACACAGCTTAAAATTGTTACACATCTGATAGCAACCAGTGTATACCCTATTGTAGCATACATATTTTATTTCATTTGTTTAGTGCGCCTTTTCAAAGAATGATCTATTTTTGGTTTGAGGACAATGCCACACTTCGACAACAATATCGAGTCCTTTGAAACGAGAGGTGCTGCATTCTGTGTAGCTGCTGAGTCATTTGATGCTTCGCTTATGTAAAAATGAAAGCTTAAAACTATTGACGGGAGCAGGGAGCAGTTTCAACCTCACATCTTTTGTTTTGGAGTCAAAGCAATGCAACATACCGTTGAAAAGTTCAAATCTAGATTTACGTCGACAATAAAAACACAAAATCGCTCCGGGCTGCTTGAATTGTTGCTGAGTAAGCAGGTTTCGAATGTAAAGCAGGGGCTCAGGGAGCGTTGCCAGTTTGAACATTTTTGAGGCCTTTGAGGAACAGGAAGTCTATTGAGAACAGCTGAGGCGATAAACTGCATAGCAACTTGTCCCCTTCATCATCTCTCTACCTTAGCAGAAATGTATTTAACAGTTTCTGTGCTAATCCTCAGCATGAATGTAATCCATGAAGAATTCACATAAACTGCCTGACTAATTGTAAAAAATACGTTCAAAGTTATACATGAAAAAGCATAAGTCCTAACATTTAACACGCAGTCATTTTTTTGCTACATTGAAGATGACTGAGAGAAGACGGATAAAAGTTACTTAATCAATTTATCATAAGAATATTTTTCCCTGAGATTTCCTTTATAGTGACCTGTTAGGACATCGACAGTATTGACTGAAGGCAGACCCGAAATGACTTCTCATTTTCTGTTGAAACAAGGGTGAAATGCTCGCTCCAACCCTTCTGTCTGAAAATCTAAACCGGCGCTGCAGGTGCACGGGTAATCAAATAGTGTGTATCAGCGAGCAGAGAAGCATGCTGATGGGCCTCAACAAAAAGAGCCTTAGCCATCTGGAGGCTTTTGAAAAAAACTAAATCTGCAGAGGAGAAGGAGGAGGAGGAGGAGGAGGAAGGGAATCTTCAGGTAATGGGTTCTCAGAATAGGAATATACAGACTATTTGTGGAACGTAAAGAAATTCATATGTTTGTGGAGATTTTATATCTTTAGCATCATCATTGAATACTCTTTCACACATTTAAACAATGTTTTTATTAGGGCTGTTACAACCAAGGTCAAGAAAGTTGCTATAATGTTCTGACAACATATCCACAGGGTATAGTATGTCAAAACAAAGTATTACCGGTGGTCTTATCATTCGTTTCTTAGCATTTCTGAATTGCCCTTAACAACCACGCCCTTTAACGAGCCCCCATCTTGCTTTTTCTGACGCTAACCTGCTTCTTCTCTGTTCTGATACAGCTAAGTAGATCCACTTAATCATTTACTCAAAATTCACAGAAATAGTTGCTTTCCTGCTTCATAAACTTAGACCCTTCATTTGATTGTCGTCACATTTAAAGACTAGTGTCTCAGCTGTGCTCTAAACAGGGGACCAGTTTGGCCAACTTTTCAGTGGACAAAGCAGCAACTGGCTGTCACAAAAGTGGCTTTAAGTGGCAAAATTATGTCATTTTGCCTTTTCTATATTTGACTGTGAGCAAATAAATGGAATGGACACTGTAGCAGAGCCACAGCCATTGGGTGAAAAAGATAAGCCCAAACCCAGAGTTCATCCCATATCTTGTGGGAGTTCGAGAGAAACTGAGACGTTTATTTTCTAAACATGACGTCCCAGTGGCTATTAAACCCCAAACTACATTACAGCAAAGTGTGGTTCACCCCAAAGATCTGGTCCCCTAGCTCAAACAGAGCAATGTTGTGTATGCTGTGAAGTGCCGGGAGGACGGTGACCAGTTATACATCAGGGAAACAAAGCAACCACTGACCAGAAGGATGGACCAGCACAGAAGAGCAACATCATCAGCAGACCAATATTCTGCAGTTTACACTCATCTGCAGGCCAGAGGTCACTCTTTCAGGGATGAAGATGTTTTCATCTTAGATATAGAGGAACCTTGGTTTGAGAGAGGAGTAAAGGAGGCCCTTTTTGTGAAGGGACACCTTAAACAGAGGTTAAACCAGCCTCCAGGTCTGGTTGTCCCACCTTTTATAATGTTATTCCAATCATGACTCAGCTTCATGGGAACAATAAGTGGCCATTAGAGCACTAACGATGGGTTTGTAGACCTCTTTTGCATGTCAGCGACCAGTTTTGATTGTCACTGTTAAACTTGTTGATCCACTTTTCAAAGGTACAGCTTATAAGGCTGACTTTACCTGTAACTCTTCAGACTGAAGAAGCTGTTTGGAAAAGAGAGGAGATGTTTCAACTAAGAAGAACCCGTCCAGAGGACCTACTCAATAATTATTTATTTATTTATGAAATAAACAATGTTTTTCAGTTTCTCTGTTTTCTTCAGAATCGTTTTTTTTTTTGCTAGTTTTGTTAATTGACTTGACAAACACCCCGTCAGGATAACCACGACCTTGAAGGTATTTCATGACGTGGTTCTGTTCTTTTTGTTTCTCCTCTGTGGCTGGTGGAAATGCTGTCCGCCCGATAACTGCGAGTTCTGATAACAGAGAGTTTGTTTTCCAGTGGGTGATGTGAATCAAAATGCAGATATCGATCTATGTGTGTAGGTAGGCCTCTGGTAAACATCAGCTTTGAGACTCATCTCCCCCAGTGCGTACAGCACAGTCCAGAAAGGGCAACATGTTGTTCTTGGCATCCTCATAAAAGGTCATTAAAAAAAAACAATCTATTTACATGTGTTTAAAACTAAACATGATGCTTCTGCTGTCAAATACTGCTAATGCCAAAAGAGACACTGGGTAAGTTTTTCTACTTTATGTTTTTACATTCATTAATTTACAGTTTCTTAGTTTCCTGTTGCTTTTTAACCTTTTTCCCCACTTCAGAGCCAATAAAGAATTATAACAGTAAGCAATGTCAACAAGTATTTGCTTTTGGAGTCTGTACAGGGATGGATTAACAGCTCAGATCGCAGCTGGGAACGCCTGCTGCACATGGACTGAGGTGCCTGTGAGTGCTTTGTGATATGGGAGGGGTCCAGAGAAGTACTCGCTGCTCATTGGGAGAAGTAATAACATGATTTTTCTAAAAGAAACACCAGAAAAGTTGCTGAAAGAGTCACTAGAGATCTGAATACTGACTAAATTGCCAACACATCAGGTCACACGACACAGACAAACCGGAAGCTGCAACAGTCAATATAGTCTCTCTTTTATGTTGAACAATACTGTGCAGGGCGCATCATTTAGTTTTGCAGGCCGTGCACACCAAAACAGGCTGTTGCTTTAACAAAATCATATGTTGTGCAATTTTTACCAGTTTGATATGTACTCTTCACAGAAAGTACAGGTACGGGACTTGAGTTTATGAATGATCAAAAAATGCTTTGTTCATCAGTGGTTATACAAATGCTAAGGTAGCTTGTTTTTGATTTTGTTTGATTGTCATGTGTGCACTCAGAGCTGAAGTTTCACCAAAAATGTCATTATGGCTGCATAATGACAATAAAGATTCATGACTTTTCTTGATTCAAAAAAATTCGCTTTTGGTGAAATAAAAATCAACAATCTCTTGGTTTTATTACTAACAAAATCAGGTGTTTTTTAGCTGAGACACAACTTGATACAAGACCAAAGAAATCCGAATATTTACAGTAGCAATTCGGCAAAAGCAGGATGTGTTGTCTGCCATTCCTCATCCATACTGTGAGCTAAAGCTTGTTCAAACAGTAGCGCCTAAAAAAACAAGTCTATCTACCCCCTGAGCTACACTCGCACAGTCCTGCTGAGAGACAAATACACTGTCCGGGTATCTGAAATTTCCCCCACTTTCTGGTTATCTCAGTATAATGTGTTGGCGATTTGTAACCTGGCCATACAGGGAGGTCAAAGGGGGAGGATGGGAGAATTCATTATCCTTGAATGGTTACGGGCATTGGCAAGAAAGAGAGACCTTCAGATAGGACACACGTGCCTTCTCTTCACCTCTGCCAGCCCGCAGTATCTCCTCAACCAGCTCATGATGAATAGGCCAGATCAGTGAGCAACCTGATTGGTGGAGCAAGCAGTATCAAGGCAGCTGCAAAGATGAAGAGGAGGTAAGAAGAGTCTCTTTTAGACAAGATGGAATGTATTAGGTTGGCATTAAATTCTGGGAGCGCTGCTGAGCAGCTGTATATTAATCCAGCCGAGAACAGCCCACTGTCTGTGAAACTGTGAAAACACAGGTTCTTTCATGCTGGGGCTAGTTTGTAAGTACTATTGCACTGTTATAATCATTTTCAAGGATTGCTTTACTGTATACAGGATCATCAGCCTCACAAATTACTCTGCAGTCTGTTACGTCTAGATTTTATGCTCTTAATTCCTCTAGTCTTCATTGGTCTACTGCAGTTTGCTCAACAATACACAGAAAGATGTCTGACGGGAGACACTTCTGGGAGTCGTACCAGAACTAACACAGTAGAATATAATACCCAAATTGAGTTGCTAGGTATTACTGGGGGAAACAATGACCCTGATCCATTGCGGCGAAGAAAGAGTAATAGAGAAGAACACGAGCATAAAAAAAGATAACTATGTGCAAATAGACTGCATGGCTCTAAGACTTCCCTGACATTGCGCAGAGGAAATTTATGTGAGGATGCAGATGCCCAAGTTTGCTAGACCAGAACTTGGATAGACTTTGTGCAACTCAATTTTCTGTACAGCATAATTTCCTCCACTATTTTGCCATTTACATGTCCTTTATGGATGTCCTTCCTACAGACAATAGGTGTTCTCTTTCATTTTTTTTTTTTTTTTTGCATACAATGAACAAAAAGCTGGATTTTTTTTTACTGCAGCTATTTTGCATCATGTTCTGCCTTCTGTGTATTTTCATTCAGCCGGGAGCTCAGCATTTTTCCATTGGGGATGTGTGGACAAACTGAGACTGTTTATTATATTTGTGAACATGATAAAAAAAATGCTTGCACACTTCAGAACACTATTCATGGCTCATTTATTGCACCAAGGTGACATTCTTAGGACCTTCATCCAGAGGTGGTGTTTGATGTGGGCTACAAGGCTAACCCCCCCAGGCTGTCATTCTTTCACACGGAGCCACAAGCACTCGGGACGGAGGAAGTTATGTCTGTTTGGCCCAAACTGATTTCTGAGTACTTTCTGTGATTGCTATTCAGTGACTACTGGAGCCTGAAAGAGAATGTGGCCTCATAACAAGGCTGGTCAGTGATCTGGAGAGTAGCTTCTGATTTGAGATTCCTGTTTAGAGATTTAAGGGCTGTTTTACTGGTGTGTTTTTTTAAAGATATCTAGACTGCAGCTTATTTTCTCCCGTTCAAAACTACAAATCTGAACTGGATCCATTCAAACCAAACAGGGATTCTTTAAAACACAGTTGGGGGGAAAAAACAGCATAATTTTTATATGTCACAGATTGCTTTAATAGTTCGACCTGAAGTACTTTTTAAGTCACTTTTTTTTTTTAAGTCATAACATTTATTTTCTTCTGTTGGTATAAGTGTCAAGGAAGGAAGTATTGACTTTCTGTTTCTCTCAGATATAATTATGATTTGACAAAGTGGTCAGCATCTATTAGCCACTATTCAAAAGGAGAGCGACATGAAACCATGTAGGGAAAAATCTACAAGAAAATAGCTCCTCGCCTTACTTTGCACATATCTCCCCTCACTGTGCATTTTCAGCCTTTTTTTTATAATACTTATAATATTGCTTTGACAGGGATAGTAGGTAAGGGAAAGCTATCTCTTAGTTGTTAATGTTTTTATTCTCACTTGTGTTTGTATTTGGATCCTCTGTGTTTCCGTTCTGTGTGCCTTCCGCAGGTTCGTCCCCCAGCTACTTTGCATTTGCACGTTGATCGTACTCACCTGCTTTCCATGTAGCTCGTCACATCTCCGCAGTGTTTAAGTTCCTGGTTTTCTTTTTTTTTTCTCTTTGCTGGATTGCACTGCTGCTGTACCTCTGGTTGCTTTGCATCTCCCCGTGCCCCGTAAGCTTTCAGTTTCATGGTTAAAATATTTCCTCATCGTGCATCTGTCTCGGTCCAGATGCAAATTGGATCTGCAACAACTGCACAACAGTTTGAGATTATGCTAATTTATTAAAAGATGTAATAATTTTAAAACATTTGCAATTATTTTCCAGGGTTGCGAGTAATAATACAAAGTGCTCTAGGCCACAGTTCTGTTTTTCTTTTTCTTTTCTTTTTTTTTGTCAAAATTCGGCAGCTTTTCATGTAAAACTGAAGCAAGTACGCAGGTAGAATTTGTAGCATGTCTCCAGCTAAAGATAAAATAAAATCACTTTCAATTTGTTCTTGGCTCCCTTACATTAAGAATTCAGCAAAACTGTGTGTTACAATTCTATTAAAACTTTATGTTGTAATTTGCTTAAGTAACTAAAATAGAACATCCTGTTTCTCCTTATTTCAAGTCTTAAGGTTGAGCTCCTAAACACTCATCTAGCTTCATATTTAAAAGCACAGCATGACAGCAGTATTGATCTTCTGCACACAGCTGTTATTCACAAACTATTTATTTAAATGTCAACAAGAGAAGAAAAACAATGTTCAAAATCCTTTTTGATTGAGACAGTAGAATCCTAAATGTCATCTTGCCTTTCTTCGGTTCTAATTAAATATTGCAGACAAGTTTTCTCTTTCATACACTTTTCTCACTTCAGGTTAAACGCCGCTTCCTCTGTGTCTGTACAATTTATTTGTAATTAAATGTACAAAGAGGTAAGGAAATATATTTTACTGGGGTGTATTTGTTTTTCCACAAAGTCAGGCTGTTAATGAAAACTACTGTGGAATGACTTAAAGAATTAGTTCAGTATTTTTTTTAAGTCAGGTTCTGTTATAAGGATTTAAGCGGTTACAATACCAGGCAAAATTTGCACTCACCTTCTCATTCATTAGTTTGTGTTTATTTTTATTACTACCTCTGGGAACTCCTTCAAGACAGTTGGAAAACACTTTTAGGTGACTAACCTCATAAAGCTCATTGAGAAAAGGCTAAGAGTTACCAAAGCAGTGATCAAAACAAAGTAGAAAAAGCTAAAATATACAAGATGTTTTGAGCTATTTCACAATATTGTGTTTGATACGTAATTCTACATCGTTTTGGATCATATTTTGTATGTCTTCACCATGTATCTGCAATGTAGAAAGTCATAAAATATGGAATAACCAAAACTCACAAAAGTGAGTCCAAAAGTGAGTCCAAACTTTGGACTGGTAGTGTAATATCTTAGGGCAGTAAACATGTTTCTTGGTGTTTTTATTATAAATCCAGCTCAATTGGTCAAAGGAGCAGAAGTTACCAGTTAGTCCAAGGGAGGCAAAGACCAAAGTGGACTCCTTTGGTCTTAAAACAGGTCCAACCTGAAAGACGACAACTAATCTGGATCTTTTTCCTTCAGATGCCCTGAGAAGTCAGCTGGTGAGCAGAACTGCTCGATGTTCAGGTTGATTGAGAAGTGCATTGAGTAGCGACCAGCTGGTCGAAAACTCATAAATCCATTATTTTCTAATTCACTATTCCGACCACCACCAGGATGTCCTGACAACAACAATCTTTGATGTAGCCACTCATACTGAGGGAAGACGACTCAAAACTGGGTGATTTCTATGTCATGTTGAGACATGCCTGCAGTTCTTTCAGGCTGTGAGAGAGCACCAGTCAAACCAATTTCTATCATAAAGACAGGTAAAACTGTACACTTTGTAATTACTTTGTTTTTGCTTTAAAATAATAGTAAGAAACATGTTTTATAGTGAATCACGCAGAGACATTGTATTGCCTCTGCTCCTACTGTATACAATTAAAAAACATTTAAGCCCAGAGGGGTTAAATGGAGCCATTTCTGCCTTAGATACATACCTGATAACAAATCAAGTACAGCTCCACAGCTATAGAGTGTAAAAGCAAACCTTTGGTATCTGTGTGAAGCTGAGGTGTAAATGAATATCTTTCTGGTAGAACCACTATTGCAGATGTTACAACTGTATGTCGGATTTATAGTTAATTAAACAAAGGAAAAAAATCATACTTTTTTAAAAAATAAACATTGCAAAAAACTACAAAAACATTTTTGAAAGTATAGGAGAAGCCTCAGACTTTATAGACCCACAATTTCACTATAACTGCAGCAAATGTGAACAAGGCATATTTGTTCCACAAAGGTTTCAGTGGGCAGTGTGCCAGGGTCTGTGATTTTGACCAGATTAATAAAAGTGAAACTGGTCAAATGAAAGTAATGATTTCAATTGTAAGACTCCTTCTGCATATGAGAAAGCCTTTGGTCATGACATTTACCCTGCATATCACCAACGGTGTCCAGACCAGTTCATGAAGCAAACTGATCAGCATGGAGGTTAGAAGTGACTACCACTGTTATAACCTTCGTTATGCACGAAAACTGCATCACCTGACAATGACCAAAAAAGATGTGCAATAGGTTGAGGTTGTTGGAAAGTATTACTCTTTAGTTTCCAAGCATACCAGCCATCAAGCATTTTTATCGATGAGTCCGCCATGTTTGATAATACCTTTAAATGGCATTTATTGTGTTTGAAGTTCTGTAAAACTGATAGTATTTGTGAAAAACATATTTCAGTGACTTGTTTTAGAAACAACAGAAAGCCTTTCCTTGGAGGGATTTAGGGGAAACAAATATTTCCGTGCTTGAATAGAAGGTGAAAAATGGGCGTCAACCTCTCAGGCTCGGAGGTCAGAGAGAAGGATGTGAGAAAAAAAATATTTACAATTGTGTTCCTCTATGCTTCTTATTTTCATTACTTAGAGAGAATTTGTAATTGGCTTAAATCATTGGCTTAGATCAGTAGTTTTTGTTTCGTTTTTTTGTCCTGTTTGGCAATGTGGCAATAAGAATTGTTGTCTTAATGCCAGGGATCAGTAGGTTTACAAAAATTATAGGAAAAAATGTGGCCACAAAATTCAGATAATCTAAACTAAATGAGTACACCAGAGTCTTTCTAACCCTTTAACAGAATCTTACTTCATAAAGCCTAACTTATACCTAAGCAATAACATTGTCAATGTTTTACAATAATTTTCTTTCTTCATGAAAGGCAGGAGAACGGATGAAAATGCTACCAAAACAGAAAGACGTCTGAAGGAAATAGAAGGCACCACAGAGGAGATTTGTCCAACAAAAGTGGAGATAGACGTGTTCACGCTGTCTGTCACCTGCCAGAAATAGAAGGTGGTATGAATGCTGTGAGCAAAGCCATTCTCTTACACACGTTGGACCTTTAATTACAAAAGATATAGCAGACCCGTCGGCGTTCCCCCTCTATAACCTCAACACAAAACGCACAAAGCAAATGAAGCATTAAGAAAAGAAATGGAGACGAGCAACACTCGTGTACAGCAACTCGCCGACAGGAGAGGAAAGAAGACGTGTGAGGATGAAGGAGAGGCACGCTCAGCGGCTCCGCAAGCAGACCTCCGAAAATTGATGGAGTCTGTGGAAGAAATTGATAGTTAGAGGACAGGAAGCAGCCTGTAAGGCAATTATCACTATCTCTGCCATTTGATTTAAGACCGTCTCAGTGTGTAATACTGTGAATTAATAACATCCAAGGCAGACATATCAAGAGCCCATTTCTGGGCTTAGAATTCAATGATTCTTGTGCGTAACTGGCTTGTTCTGATTAACACAAACTAAGAAATTGCCTCCATGAAGAAAAAAAAACGCATATACATGGAGAGCATAAAGTCAACTTAATCACCATAAACAAGGCTTCTCATTAATACAAATTAAAGGCAAATATATCTGTAAAACCACACAAACTTTAAAATATATTAGAAATGCATGTAAATATGAATAATAATGAGCAATGAAATCAGAGCCACAACCTCTCCTTCACATACATGCATGCATATATGCATTTCTAAACTGTATTTGCCACCCACAAACTGCAGCGTGGGCTAGATGATGCTCCAGATATCGCTCCTGGATCATGGTTTGGGTGGATTTACTGTCGTTGTTATTCTTTAAGCAAATTATTTATCTGTTTATTTTCACTGAAGGTTGATTTGAAGGAGGGAAATAGTCTGCAATGCGTTGTCGATTAATCAAGGATACAGATAGCTCATAATGAATATTTTGATTGGTTACAACAAAAGTATCTTAACTGACCTCCATGTTCATTGTAAAGCGCTGGGACACGAGTAACGCATAAAGGGTTATATTTAGAAACACAGAAGGATCTCTGGTGCCCCCTATTGGAAGGATTTTTGTTTAAATGTCAGGTTTTTTATTTTAAAATACATTTGAAAGGGATTTATCGAGCTTATCTGTAGAGAGAACCCCCAAATGATGATCCCCACCCCAGAAACCATGTAGAACTAACTTACTGGATGAAATTTGTTTACATGTATTTTTTTATTATAATTTCTGCTCAGATGACATTACTACTGTCATCTCTAATGCAGTCTTATGCATATATATAGTAATAGCTTACATTTTTTTTGTCTGAATGAAACACAATTGTCATGAATGAGCGATTTAAATTGCACATAAAAGTATTACTGGATCAGTTGTTAATACATCTATAAGCTGCCTTAGTTTCTTAGTTTTTATTTTATTTTCCTATTTGATTCTAAAATACATTGCCTAATTGTGTCATATTTGCATTAGGCTCCAAAAGAGACGACTCTTGGCAAATAACAAGGTTGCCCTCTAGTGGTGCAGGAACAATCAAAAACTGTTCAACATGTTGCGGGAAATAAAGATAACTGATATCCTCAGTTACTTATTGAATAAAAGGAAGCTGTGATTCCATCAAGTTCCAGCACTTAATTGAGAACCAGAGCAGAAACAAAGTAATCACACCCCAGGCAAGGCCGCAGCCTGCTTTCTTGTCTGTTCTCAGCTCTGCCCCTCCTCCGTATCCCCTCTTTCTCCTTCTCACACTCTGCTATATAGGCTGACCAGAGCAGACGTAACACAAACATCTCACCACAACCCAGACATTTACAGTCGCACACAGAAAACACACAAGCATTGACATTCATTAATCGGGATAGAGTGTTGCTGCCTTCTCCCAGAGTGCAGCTGCTTACATGTTTCTAGAGAGATAGGTTGGGGGTGATTTTGCTTTAATAATTCCATTAACACGTGTATTTAACACTTAATGGATACAGTATATTCTATGAAAATAACACCAACTGCCTGTAATGCATTTCATAGAGCATGTAAAGAGAACAATATGCTTTCAGGACACTCTGATACAAGAACTATAAAAATAATTATCTCTGTCAAAGAAAACTCTGGCTTCACTGATGTTGCAGGTTTATGATCGTGCTCATGAGTCTTCATCCAATCATACTAACACAAACCCTATTTGTTAAAATCCTGTGAATACCTGTTTTGATTTTCTTTCTTTCTTTTTCTTTTTTTTCAACAAAATGAACAGCCGCAGCGTGTTGCATAACTATTCAAATAGCTTTGGAAATGTTCCTCTTTTTCTCACATATCAACCAAACACTTTGATATATTTTGTCAGTACTTTTTGTAATACATTAAAACAAAAAAAGCACTTTTGTCGTATTACAGCAGCAAGCGTGCTGGGTCTTTCTTAAGCAGTTTGCACATGTAAAGACTGACATCTTTCTCCATTGTTCTTTGGGGAATGGTTAAAGTTCAGACAGAATGCATTAAGGGCATCTGTGAACATCAACTCTCAAGTCTTCTGCTAGATTCTTAGTTTGATTTAGACTTCACTGGAGTATTTTAAGGTTTGCTTGGATCCAAACCATGCCGTTGTAGATCTGGTTTTACGTTTGAGGTTGTTGTCCTGGAAGTATTTTGCATCCTCCAACAGATTTACATTCCGGATTGCCTTGTATTAACCTGGTAAGCCAGATAAATCATGTGCAGCACTCTCCATTCTGCATGTTATCAATCTGTGCCTGCTTCCATCAAATCCACTTGGGGAAAGGAGGGACATTCAGCAGAAATGTCTGAGCTGATTGGCCGAAGCGACACCTAGTGTCCACCAAAAGGTTGGTTTTAGCCAATCACAGTATCAAATGAAAATGTTGCAAGCCATCCAAAATGCACAAAGTGCTTCTTGCTTTTTTTTTTCAAAGATAAAATCATGGATCCTGACAAAACACAAGTGATAGCAGCAGCTTTGCATGCGTCCTCCTGAGCTGCCATGTTTATGTTGGTTCAGCTGTGGGCTCAGCAGCTCTTGTGAACGTACAAATACCACAATAATTCAGCGGGCAGGCAAGGTTAGCCTTGTATGTAGCTCTAACTAAAATCCCATCAACTCTGACCAGGTTAACTCTCCCTGCTGAAGAGAGGACCCAACACACCATGATTCTGCCACCACCATACTTCACCATGGGAGATTGTGTATTCCCTGCGTTAGTTTAGCAGCATACATGTTGTATTCATACCAGAAAGTTACATTTTAATGAAGTATGACCAGAGCACCATTTTCCAAATGTTGGCTGTGTGGCCAACATGGTTTGTGGCAAACTGTAAACAGGACTTCATATGAGTTTCTCTCAACAACGGCTTACTTCCTGGCAGTCTTCCATAAAGGTCCAATCTGTGTAGAAAGTGACAGTAACAGTTTTCTTGTCAACAGATTCTCCCACCTGGTCATGGATCTCTGTAGTTATTCTTCAGGCTTTTTGGTTTCTTTCCTGTCTGATTAAATGGACACCTATGTCTGTGAAACAACATGTCACAGAATTTATGATACAATTAGAAGCACCCTATGCACGTGTAAGTATCTCTCTCTCTTTATATATATATATATATATATATATATATATATATATATATATATATATATATATAGATATATATATATATATATATATATATATATAGATAGATAGATAGATAGATAGATAGATAGATATATCTCTCTCTCTCTTTCTATATGTGTGTGTGTGATTGCAAGGAGGCCTTCCAATTTGAAAGACTTGGAGCTCATTACCAAAGATAATGCTACAAAATACCAGTAAACACATGCAAAATGCTTGGGAGCAATTTGGTTTGAATTGCTGTAATGCCGATAAGGATGTATTTCTATTGGTTATTGTGCAGGATATAGATAATTTTCATAATGCCATTTTAAAGAAAATGACAAAACGTGTTCTTTCTCTTAAAATTAACATCCCTTTGATCTTGCTTTATATATTTTTACAGATGCCTGCTTCATTTTCTATAAGATACAAACTTCTGGTTTAAATTAAAATAATTGGAAATCAAAGTCTGCCAATAATTGTGGGCTTGACTGTGCATATCTCAGTTCTCTTAATTCATTTAAATAAAGCATTAAGCAGCTTCAAATTGATGACTTGCCAGGTTCATTAGGTCTAGAAAAAAAACACAATTTGTTAAGGTACAGTAACACTTTATTTTCTTAAATAGCACAGAATATTAGTACAGTCAGTTACAGATATTGTTAGAGACAGAAAACCTTTCTGATCCCTCTGACCCTGCTTTTCTGAAAGGAATAGAGAGAGACTTTAAGTGCCATCGGAGGCTATGCTTACACACACACAAACAGAGAATACTGGCCATATTCTGGTAAAGATCCTTGTCATGTTTTATCACTGTGCATCTCAGATAATCTCTGTACTTCTTCCCTCTCCTTTTTAACAATTCACAGAGGACATAATGTTGACTGTCTAGTCACTGCTTTGGTCCTTATGTTATTATACAAGTAGGGCTGGTGAGATGTTTACAGACATCATTTACCAACTGGAAATCATTTGCCTATAAAGACACCTTTCAGTAAAGCGTCAGACTGCGCAAGGACAGCCTGAATCCAGTCGGCCACCACTTCACTTCTTCGAAGCAACTGAAGTGAAATCCAGTCTTTTTCACAACAGGCTTCTTTTTGCATTACGTCATTCCAGGGAAAACCACGCACAGTCCTCATGCATGTAAACATAGCCAGCACTGTCTGTTACAGTATATACAATGTTGATTCAGGCAGTGCATTATGAGACCGAGTTAGAAATGGCATAATTATCATTACGTGATTCACATTGTTTTGGACCGCTATGCTTAAACCCTCACCATCATGAGTCAGGCCAAGACAAAAAAATAAATAAATAAATAAAATTCAAATCGGTCGTCTCTCAATAGTACCATCATCACTGAAGTAATAACAGATTCATTGGCACATTAAACACAGTCATGAACAGAGCTCGAGGTAATGAATATTGATCATTTCTGACATTTGAGATTTTATGATAAAAATCCAAGTGACATTTGCGATAAAGCCATGTGAGTCTCATGGAGAAAAGAAAAGTCGACCCGGGACTCTGAGGACAATAAATGTCCCCGTCAGAGTAACAAAGCAGCAGTATGAAACAATGTATTTAGTCACAATAAAAATCGACAAAAATATGAATGCACTGTATTCCAGTAGAAAACAACAACAGTTCTGAATTGTGTGAGATGTAGTAAAAATGAGACGTAGCTCTCTAGAGAGAAATGTAACTTATTTACAAGGTAAGAAAAAAGTGCAAGGCTAAGCTTTCATTGACATTCACACACTTAACATCCAGAGTATGTACCAAAGGACATGCGTAGAGGCACATAAAAGAAAGACAAAAACAAAACAGGAAAAAAAAAACCACATCTAAAACCTGAACGTTCCAACTCAGACTTGGCATTTGTGGCTCAACTCTCATCCCCCTCACTAATTAAAAACATGCACGCAAAGCACTGACATCATGGGATGTGAGGCAAAAGCTGACGTTTCAGCCCTTAGATCAAAAATGACATGGATTATTTTTCTTACGACGACGAAAAAGACGCCAGCAATCCACCACTGAACCAATACAGAGTACCAGCCTCCTCTTTAAAAGGTCACCAAATAAATATGTAAGCTTGTATAAATACAACACGTGGTTCTTGGAAAATCTCTAAATTATCCTCAATAATGCTGAAAATTCTTGCCAGGCATTGTCATTACCTGGATAAATGAAATGGATAGTTTTGATTTTTTTTTTTGTTGTTGTTGTTGTTTTAACAGAGGTTCTTTGAAGTTATTTTCAGTAATAGTTCCTGTAGCCGTCCTCGAATGTGAACTTAACTTGTTTTTACTGCTTTTCTCCAGATCAATTCAAAATATCGACGTTGAACCACAGGTTTAGTCAAAATAACCTTTGTTATTCCTGGAGATGGCAGCCCTGGAGCACTCACCTGTGCAAATGCTTCATTTAAGAGTGCTTAAAACCTCTAAAGATGGATACAAAAGAAGATTTTTATTTTAACTTGTAAGATATTAGATGCCTGTGACCTTTATAGGTAGATACAGTAGAGTTTCTTTTATCCAGAGTCAAAACAGCACCTGTTAATGTTCATGGTAATGTGACAGAATAGAAAAAGTCAGAATGGGATGATCTTATTTTACTTATTTAAACATTCAGAAAGCTTTGAATTCCATTATTGGTTGTATTGAAGGCATCAAGCCTTGAATTTAAATCTACTGTGTATTTTAAAGAACTGGTCTGAAATTGTTAAATATGGAAACGACCTCAGCCAGGTGATAGATTGTTGACATTTTTGGAACTGAAATGAAGTCTCTGTGATGTCTGAATGAGAGTGAAAAAAAAAATTATACCTAATCATTATTGGCTGTATAAGTCTTTAAAGGTATATAGCCACATTATATGCTTTAAAAAAAAAAAAAAGACCGAAAACCATTTGATCATGATAAAATAAGGTTATATAAACAAAGCCTCCATCCTGGTAATGTTTTGTTGGTCCTTTTTGGGGATAAATATAGCTCCGGCGCCAGGAATTATTAGCAGATATAAACATATATATATATATATATATATATATATATATATATATATATATATATATATATATATATATATATATATATATATATATATTAGACCAACGATCTACAGCAAATTGAAGAGCTCATATCAGAACATTTACTCACGTTAATGAACTCTGCGGTCACATCTGAGCAATCAACAGGTTTAGTGTCGGCTTCAGTGACTACCAGAGGTCATACTATATTCCCAGCGACATTTCAGTCTTTTAAAAAGTCAAATAATGTGGCTATGCAGTTTTTTTACGCAAATGGTGGGGACATCGTCACAACAAATATAATTAAAAGATTAGAGGAAATGTGGGTTAATTATAATCAAAATGAGCAAAGCTATATTTAGGAACAGCATAGCAATTACATGTTTTCCTAATATCATACAGCTCTAGTCTCAAGGCTGCCTCTGATTGGTGGGTCAGTCCCCCATGTCGGCTTCTCCCCCAGAAGCTCATGAAGCTTCTGCTGAGCTCAGACTCAGACTAAGCATCAGATTCTATCAATCATACTGGCTTGACAGATTTAAAGAATACTGAACCGCCTTTCGAGATTCAGGTTTGAAAACTGTTTTTGCTGTTTTGTTCGCATTTTTATCTGCATCATCTACTGAGTTGTCTGTTTTTCTATGGCGCTCCTGCAACATTTATATTTTCTCCATACACACAGTGACGGTTCCTTCAGCTTAAACTACTCAGGGTAGTTTCGTCTTGCTGGATTTTTAAATCCGTCTCATTGTGAGGGCTTCATCAGATTAGCTGTTACCTGAGGTGGGACCTAGTCATTACCTCCACAGTCTCAAGTTGAGTCACAGGTCAAGTCTAAGTCCGTTTAATTTTCAAGCCATTAACTAGTCATAATGATTGATCCCTGAAACACTATACACAAAAAAGTAAATAAAAACTTGTTTGTTCAAGTGTCACAAAGCATCTAAGCAAATGTTTTCTATAAATGTTTAACTTTTTTTTTGAAGCCTTTCAGCCTTGCTGACTGGCACCTTGTTCAGGATGTACCTGACCTTCTGCTTGACTGCAGCTGGGACAGGCTCCCCAACCCAGCTGCCAAAAACCTTAATCATGACGTGCCAGAAGAAAATTAATGAATGGATAAGTGCAATCATAAAACAACTTTTACAGGCCAATAAAGAAACTGATAATTTATATAGTAGTGTCTTACTTCCAAAAAACAGTAACTAGCTAAAGAAAGTAAGTCATTTTCCAATTTTTCCTCTCAGCCTTTTTTGCATCAAATCTATACTCAATGAAACAAAATATTATTTTATTTGTAGAACTATTCCTTTTAAAACCTGTAATTCAAAATAAAAACATTCTTCAGCATCGCCAGAAAGCATGAGGCATTTCGGGAAAAAAGCCATACATATCTCACACAAATTAAAACATAAATGAGGGATTCTTAGTTCAACACCATTTATCACTGTAGTTATCACCGCGTGGATGACATGCAACACTTATTAAGGGGTGAAGCATTAATGATGTGGGGATATTTTATTTCTCAATTATTATTTTTGACTGTAATTAGAACATTTAAAATCCATGTCAAGTCACAGGTCAGTAGGAATCAAGTCAAAGTTAAATCTGTGACTCAAGTCTGACTTGAGTCAAGTCATCAAGTCAAAGGCTAACATGGCTCCTAATTATTTAATTTTCAACAAACTCATCCTCATATAGCATCTGTCCACAACAGGCAAGGGAATTATTACTTATAATAACTTTATAGAACCTCACAAATCAACACAACCCATTAAAGACAAATAGATTTGCTGTCATACTCAAAGGCTGGGTAGAAATCTGTAGAAAAAAGATATTTGCTTGTAATTATTAGAATCCAGTCTATACATTTTGAGTGAACTGTTTGCATAACCTAAAATGCTACAATCTGATTAAGGCAGGCAGCGTATACAGAATAAAGTTTAAGAGGGCGTTTTAAAATACCTTTTAATGTATCTGCTCACCTGGATTAAAACAACAGTTGTTGCATGTTAAAGTAAAACAGCTGATAAGAATCTGTGTGGCTACGGACGCAATCCAAGTTTCCCCCTGTTCCTCACTGTAAGTCACAAAATCACATCCTCAGTCACGTTACTTCACGGTAGTTTGGCAAGAGAAATAAGCAGAAGTCACCGTCACAAACCAATATTTCTCATAGACAAAAAAAAAAACATGTTAAGTATTTTAAAACCATCACTACTGAGTAAAATAAATTAACCCTTCTCACTTTTGGATCAAAAACCCCCGTCCTCACTCCTTCTTCTCGCAGAGGGCGGCGCGCACGCGGTTGCGCACGTAAAACGCAGTGAGAGCGCAGCAGCAGGTGGTGAAGATGAAGAGCGCCACGGCGTCGTGGGCGACGTCTCCGTGGAGGCGCTCGTAGAGAGGGCGGCGCTCCGTGAAGTCAGTCCGCAGGGCTTCAAT
Organism: Fundulus heteroclitus; assembly: GCF_011125445.2. NCBI lineage: Eukaryota > Metazoa > Chordata > Actinopteri > Cyprinodontiformes > Fundulidae > Fundulus > Fundulus heteroclitus. Next base: position 18,573,776 of record NC_046363.1, on the reverse strand, counting down.
CTGCATCAGCGTGCACACCACCACCAGCACGTGGAAGATCTGGTGGCCCTGCCCGAAGAAGTCACACCTCCCAGGGAGCAGGCTCTCTGGGTGTGGGCAGCAAAAGAAATAGGCGCTGATTAGGAAGAAGATCACGTGGTAGACGTGGTACAGCACTATCGGGTCGGAGCAGCCCTCCCAGTAGCAGCTGTAGATGCGGTGGACCACCGGGCTGATGTCTAAGCAGTAGGCCAAGGCCGAGGGCACCACTTGGAGGAGCTTGTGGGCAAACTTGGGCAGGTCGTGCCTCGCGTATTTACCGTAGCAGCACCCAAAGCAAGTGAGCCAAGCCAAAAATGCAGCAGTGTGCAGGAAGAACCCCTGCACCGAGCTGTGCCACTCCTTCTCTATCGCGTAGTAGTAGTGGGCCAGAGCGCTCCCGTACTGGTAGACGGACACCCCGACATAGTCGAGGAAGTAGAAGGTGTAGTACGAGAGCTCTGATTTGGCGGACAGGAGGTGGGCAAGAGCACTGAAGGAGAGGTAGGTGAAGGCTGACAGGAGGACAATGAAGAGGGGCTGGGCATGAGGATCACGCAGGAAATCGACCGTTTCTGAGATCTCCTGGCACTTCACGAGGATGATGAGGGCTGCCAGCAGGTGGGTCCACACATTCAGGGTCTCGTTGTGCCTCTGGAAGAGGGTGAGGAAGTAGTACCGCCAGCTCTGATCTGTCTGCCTGTAGCCCGTGAGGATGTGGCGCTCGCGGAACACCCTGGGGACATCGGAAATCTTGACAGTGCAGGGCAGCGTCGGGAAGGCTGACTCGAGCAGCTGCGGGATCTGTCGGAGCTGCTGGGCGTTGATGAAAAGCCGGCCAATCTGCTCCATCACTACCGTGGCCATTGCAACCAGGAGACTAGAGGGGAAAGAGGAAACGGACAGCTGAGTCTGACAGAGAACACTTCTGTGTATTTGTGCCTTTATAAATAGCATTAGAATAAACATAATTCATTTAGGATTGCTAAGGATGCAACATTAAAATGGCATAATATTTATTTTCAAAGTGAAGTCAGTCTTGCAAAGTGCCATATGGCAAGTACCTTAGGCTTGACACCCTGTATCAATGTCATTTTGAAGTAGGAGAGGAACTAGTCTTTGAGTTATTGGTCGGTTGTGTTTAACAACCACAGATTAGCTGACAACATGACAACATGCTTTGAAGAAACCTCCTCTACTTTAAAAGTGAAAGAGTGACAGACAACAAAATAAATTTTCCCTGCAAAGAAACTGCATATGGCTTATTATTAGCTGCTATGTTAGCCTCTGTTTCAGAATGTCATAACAACACCACAGTAAAGGGCTTTATAACCTGTTTTCTATTAATTAAGTCTAGACTGTGGCTGTGTACCTCTAGTTTGAAATTGGAAATATTTAGACTTCCCTAACTTGAACCTGAACAGAGCTTCTGTAAAGCACAGTTTGAGTTTCATGAACCTTTCTTTTGTGTAAGCACAAAAGCACACATCATCAGTGTTAATTGACAGTAGGACCACCTAAGAACTACCATATTTGGATTATTCAAGCATGGACTAAATTAGTCACCACTCAATACTCTTTAAAGCACAGTTAATCTTTATCCATCTTACTTTCACTATTAAATATACCCCTGAGTTCTACTGTTGTTTTTCTTCGATTTGATTTGGTCAAACGTTGAAGTGATCGTCTACCATGATCATTTAGGGTTTTTTTTCCCAATCAGATTTCTTCTTTGCTTGATGCATGTCAATGATTTGAATCTTCTTAAACAGACTGACATCTTTCCACAACCACAGGATGTTTCGACATGGGTGTTTCGAAAATGAGAAGCTAGTCATTGCATCAGCTGGGGTTAAATAATATGTGGCCAGCTGAAAGATGAGCACCCATGCAGTGATTATCCAATTGGATGCTCGTACCTATTTGCTTAGTTAAATCCAAGTTGCAGCCTTTGTTCTTGGCCAGGTAGTGTATTATTTTTGCTGCTGTCTTTCGACTACACAGGTGTAGCTTGTCTAGTTGAACTAATCCCATATTGTTCATTTTCATACAGGTGTTAGGTTACTACCAAGGTTACTATATGTATATCAAGTTCAGAACCAAAGTTGTCTCCAACTAATACTGATTTTGACAAGATTTTCCCAATTCGGCCAAATACACTACAAAAGCTTCGAAGAAATCATTCACCAGCTAAGTTCCTCCTCCTGCTGCCTTGATGTTCTACCCACAGCTTTCTTTAAGAAAGTTTTGCCTGTCAAAGCGTCTGATTTGACTCAGATAATTAACACGTCCCTTCTGTCAGGTGATTTCCCCCAGTTCCTAAATCCAACAATGATAGAACCACTGCTGAAAAAGAACAATACCACAGTACAGAGACTGCCCTTGTCAAGGTATTTGACAGAACCACACTGCTGGTATTATTGGACCTCAGTGCAGCATTTGATACTGTCGATCACTCCATACTGTTAGAGCGCCAAGAAAACTGGATTGGCCTTTCTGGCACAGCTCTCGACTGGTTTAAATCCTACTTAAAAAAGAGGGACTTTTTGTGTCAGTAGGTACCTTTACATCCCAGACGACAAAAATCACATCTACGGGTTCTCCAAGGGTCCATCCTGGGTTCCCTCCTATTCAATATCTACATGCTCCCTCTTGCTCAGATCATAAAAAAATAACATCAGCTACCATAACTATGCAGACGACACACAGCTCTACATCACCATGTCACCAGGTGACTTTGAACCAGTTCAGGCACTGAGTAAATGCCTAGAAGAAATCAATACGTGGATGTGTCAAAACTTTCTTCAATTGAATAAAAACAACAAGTAATAATTTTTGGACCAATAGAGGAAAGAACAAAAGTTAGCATACAGCTTCAGTCGCTTCAGCTAAAAACCACTGATCAGGTCCGAAATCTGGGTGTAGTGATGGACTCAGACCTGAACCTCCAAAAGCATCTAAAGACAGTTACAATGTCGGCTTTCTATCACCTGAAGAACATTTCCAGGATTAAAGGACTGATGTCTCAGCAGGATCTGGAAAAACTAATCCATGCGTTTATTTTTAGTCGAATTGATTACTGCAACGGTGTCTTCACAGGTCTGCCTAAAAAGTGGATCAGACAGCTGCAGCTGATCCAGAACGCTGCTGCCTGCATCCTCACTAAGACTAAGAAAGTAGAGAACATCACCCCAGTTCTAAAGTCCTTACACAGGCTCCCTGTATCTCAGAGAATAGACTTTAAAATACTTCTGTTAGTCTATAAATCCCTGAATGGCTTAGCACCTAAATACATCACAGACTTGTTATCAGCGTATCAACCATCCAGACCACTAAGGTCATCTGGCTCCAGCCTTCTCTACATACCTAGAACACGAACCAAACACGGAGAAGCAGCATTTAGTTCCTATGCTCCACTTATCTGGAACAAACTTCCAGAAAACTGTAAATGTGTTGAAAGCCTGAGTTCTTTTAAATCAAGATTCTAAAACACATTTGTTTAGGACTGCCTTTCACTGTTCTAGTTAAACTGTTTACTGTGTACCATTAGTTTAAGCTTGCTGTCCAACTGTTTTTAATATTTGCTTTTAGTTCCCATTTTCCCATGCTTTATTTTGTTTAAAATTTTCTACATTTTATTCCAACTTGCTTTTATTCTTCTTTGGTTTAATCATGTAAAGCACTTTGTGTTGTCTTTGTACTGGAATGTGCTATACAAATAAATTTGCGTTGCCTAGTCTTCAGGTTGTTTTTCATGTTCATTTTACGATTCGCAAATTTCACCTCCATAACTAATGGGTGTGTTTGCATGAGATTTGTTTAAACGTGAACTACCTGCAATGTCAGCAGACTAGCTGCATTGTTGTTCTGTCAGTTTACCATAGATGTGCAAACTGACCTGAGTAAAGATAATAAGGTGGCTTTAGTTCGACCCTAAAATGTATGCAGTTACACATGTTTGCGGTGTGTCTGTCTCATTACACTTGCGTGTTCACCACTGAAAGTAATAATTTAAGATTACAAACTACTCCAAATAATATTATGATTAAAAGAAGATATTTGAAAACCCACAGATTATTCCCTAATAAGTGGTATAACTGTACATAGTTGAAGCAAATAAAGCCTTATTCTGTACAAGAGTCCACATTGTGGTTTAAAACCAATAATGAAAAAACAAACAAAAAAATGTCTGCTGTATTTTCGCTTTAAAATACAAAATATTAAACTGAAAAACAAACTGTTTTTGTTAAGGTCGAAACAGATGAGCAAAAATATCAACTTTCTGTTTGTTTCATGTTTAAAATATTAAAAACATAAAATTGCTGGCCAAGAGAAATAAATTAGTTTTGCGATGAAGAAAATAAACACCATTTGTGAAGTGTGCACAAGAGAAAGCTCCTTGTACAGTCCCAGTTTATGGCTGCAGAATAAGTTTCCTGTATAGAAATGTGAAACAAAACAAGCCAAATGTTTGTTTTGTCTTTACCAGAGTTTTTTATGATTTTTCAACTATAAATTAAATCTTATTTAATTTTGACTAATCCGTTTTTGACCACAAAAAATAATTTAAATATTTTGTCTTTTAAAACTATAATCAAATAACCAATTGTTTCTTGTAGCTTACTACTGGTTTCTGATTGTGACATTAACTTCAAATACATACACATAGACTGTAAAGGAGCAGTCTGAAATTAATATTAACAAAATTTCTAGAACAGCAATAAAACCCTAAGTGAATCAGTAACAGCATTTAAACTTTTTTTTCTATCCCTTCATTACCTGCAAGTAATGAGTTTGTTAATAATAAACCATTACAGCAGAATAAACCAAAATTGTCCTCAAGATTTGACAAAGTATTGGACTTTCTCCCAGTGTGCTACTGTAAGGCAATACAAATTATATCTACCAGATTATAGAACACGGGCTTTTGTTTAAGTCCGGGTACATCCAAGACAATAGGGATATGAGATCCGATGAGGTTTATAAGATTAAAAGTAACTTTTGAAAATAACAACCTTTAAGCATGTGTTAAACAAAAAAATGTATTGATAATATTCTAATCTATAAAATTAAATGTACTATTTCCATAAGCTGTAAAACGAAAATCATCATAATTAACCAATATAAACCCTTGAAAACATCAGTTTACAGCATGTGTAATGAATCTATATAATCAGTTTCTCTTAGTAAGTTGAGTTGCTGAAATAAACAAACAAATAATAATATTCAAATGTATTGAGACACACCTGTGAAACCTTATAAAATCACATAATCACACTTAACTAAACTAAATGTCTCACTTATTGGCAGCACCAACGATTCCTATAAAACAAATGTAACTGATGCAATCCATAACTTTCTGTTTTTTTTGGGATAGAAATATGATATACAACACAGGTCAATTTCTTGTAGCCACTGTTCAAAACATGAAAGACAATTGAACATGCTATTCAACTAAAGAAGGAAAAGCAAGTGAATACATTTGTAGCTACACTTGGCATTTTAACTGTGACACAGTCATGAAAGTGTTTTTTTTGTGCTTGTATGCTGTATTCTCTAAACACCAGTCAGTCAAAACACTGAACCTAATTCTGCTGGAGGTTTCCTCCTGTTAAAGAGGGGTTTTCCTCTCCACTGTTGCTACATGCATGCTTGGTATGAGGCATTGCTGCAAAGTCACCAACTCAATGCAAATGGCTGTCCACGTCGCTACACGCTCATCCAGGAGGAGTGAATGCTGCAAGTCAAAGACTCGATGCAATCTCCTGGGTTTCCTTAGATAGAAAACATTTTTTTACTTTTTAACCAATATCATTCATAACCAGGATCAATTGGAATTGAATTGGAATCTGTCTGTATGATTTATTTGCATTGACCTTCTTCTTGTTTTTCGTAAAGAGCCGCAAGAAGACATATGTTGTGAGCAGGCACTATATAAATACACTGAAATGAATTTAAATAATTATATTAGTCAGGAAGTCCCTTCATCGCTGCCAACTTCTCACTTACTCATGCTCATAAAATTAAAAAAAATATATAGCTTCTGAGTAATCACTAAACTATACATGCATCAGCATCAACTGCATTTGTTAACTTCTGGGCGAGAGAAGAAAAGGCTGAGAAATTGCACCTATTTTATCTTGTCTCTGATTTTTTTTAATAGGTAGATCATGTAAAATTGAAAAGTTACTGTACAAGACTGAAAAAGAAAACAGGTTTTTGGTCATAAAGAGGAAACATATTTACAGACACATTCTTCTCACATGCACATTAATTGTCCAATTTACAATCAGATTCTTGCGAATGTGTTAAAATAAGTTTAACAAATAAATAACTGACGTTATTCACCGTTTATGACTGATATGTTACAGTGTTACTCCAAACTCTTTCAAACTTCTTTGTAGTTACGTAAGATGGTAGTGGTGGACAGCTTTGAGACAGGAAGAGAGGAAGGTGAAGGCTGACAGAAAACCTGCGAGTCATATGATCTGAAACGCTATGTAGCTAAACAGGACTCCTAACAGCAATTATGTTTGGTCACGTCTGTTTGTTTTTGCAGAGGCTTGCAGTCAAAGCCACGCCTTTTTTTAGTTTTACCCTGTGTGACAGTGTTTGGATTTCACTTACAAGGTATAATCACTCGCATAATGGTGCTACAGCTTACTGATCAGATCACTGAACAACTTTTCATCAGTAACCCATGTTTATTTGCATTATAATTTGACATTAAAAGGACTTCCAAATGGGAAAGATAAAAGAACATGTGATTTAAGTAAGGCCAGTGTGTGTTGATCTTTATAAATTAGGAAATAGTGACTTGCATAAACTTGCATATTTGGTCAGACTGGTATTTAAGTTTACAAACAAATATCCATGAGAACCTATGCTGGATGATGACCCATAATTATCTTACCACCACACACAGTGTGTGGTGGTAAGATAATGTTGCACTTTAGTTTGGTACAGGCTCAGTAAGAAAGCCCCCATTTGTAGTATCTGTAATGCACTGTAATGCACTAATGCAATGATTAGGAACAGACGTAAGGGAGCCAAGTCACATACTATGACTATAAAAAACAACAAAGAAATGTGTATTCATCTTCAAATAAAACAATATACACCAAGAGTTAATCCTGAAAGTATTTATTAAGTCCTTTTTTAGCCTTAAAGGAGCAATATGTAAGATATTTACGGCAAAATCACTCTAAATCATTCTCATTTGTCACCTGAGATGGACGTAGCATTCCCTAAACAATTGGCCTTCTGTATCAACAATGTATTAGTCACGTTTTTCTCCTATCAAACCTAGAGATACAGTTCGGAACTACTCCGGTTCAGAGTGTAGCCCGTGTTTACTTCCTGGTTCCTGAGCCAATCATACGAGCGTTCTCAGGGTCCAAAACAGAGCGCAGCATTTGGTATTTTATCTTGGCAAAAGAGCAGCAGTCTGCAAACATGGAAGCACGTAAGAGAAGCAGACCAGATATAAAACATCATATATACCCACCCTGTGATAGTAAAAATTCAATGTAGTTTCACAGCCGCAGGACTTTTGAGTAAATGGCGGGTCTCCGTAAAAGGCATTCTGTATTTGTTGTTCTGATTTTAACCACTAGGTGTCATTATTAATTATTGTTCCTTTAAAATAATCTTTGCACCAGGCACAATCAGCAGACATAAACATGGTTGTGCCGTCTGCCGGCAGCAGCGTGGGACTATCAGAAAGTAAGATTGCGACAATTGAGGCAGGTGCTGTTAGAACCAGTGGACCGTTCTGCAATACCTCGCACTGAAGTGACATCTCGGCGATATTCTTGTCTTATCCCTCTTGGTATCAATTTTTTCTGCGCTTTTTCACACTTGCTCTTAGACCTCTTTCTTTTCGCACCTCCACAGGATGTTGCTAACTCGCTCGGCTCCATTGCCTCTCCTTGTTTACTCTTTGCGCACATGTGCAATATCATACTACCGGTCACGTGGTCTTGTTATGATAAATATACACAAAAGCGCATTCGTTTACTAGCAAATAGAGCAAGAACAAAGTGTAAAATGCAGGCATAAAGTGTGATAAGCCAACAGGGGGCCATCATTTAATCATAAGACCTTTGCATGCAGAGAGAACTGCTGGCATACACATTTGGTAAAGTCATAGTATGTGACTAGGTCCCTTTAAAGGGAAGTTCTGAATTGCTAAGTGAGGGTTTGTTAAAATGTTGTAAGCAGTTAATATCCTAACTTGGAATAACCCTCTTGATATTTTTATTTTGTATAAATCTAGATTAGGCGGTCCAAGAGGTTGAAGCTAACGGCTAGACCAAGAAGGGCCAAGTCCAAAGCAGATTTTTGACCATGTTAAAACAAGTCCAATCTCGAAAAGATCTTGGCACTTTATGGGAACGATAGTCTATGAACCTTTAAACAATTGTTATATTTAAATTTTTTATGTTTAATTACACCAAACCAATGATTATTTACACATGAAATCAAAGAGAGGCAATGCACAACCAATCATCTTCCTGTACAAAATATTCTGCTAGAAATGAGAAAGGACAGTAAAAAAAATCAATAAAATAGCATTAATTTAAATAACTATAATATTTATGCTTCTTAAACCACCTTACTTTTTTATCAGTTATTCTGACTAGTGTTTTTTATAAGTTCTCTTTTTTTTATATATATAAAAAAAAAAGGAAGATCAGTGGTGGTGCACCAGCTCCAACCTCCATTTCCTGTTCAAAGAATCATCAGATTATGTATAAATAGAATTGCAACGAAAGATTTCGAAGCTTCATAAAACACAACTTGCATAAACCACTCTGAGTTTTCAAGGCCGGAGCTGTTTTAAGACAGCAGAAGTCCGCCCCTCTGTGAACAACAGCTACCTTTAGCCTCCATGGTGCAACTCTTCTGGATTTAAGCTAAATGAAGACGTATAGAAAGTTTATATAGCACAGGTAAGATATAAACTGCTTAGAAGCTTTTAACAGAAAAGAATCATGCACTGTCCTTTTAAAATACACCCCCAAAAAAATTATACAAAAATTTTTTTTTGTCAGAATCATGACTTGAATTAGGCACATGGTGGGTTTTGAAGGCTAAGGTAGTAACGTTTGTTATCTTATTTGCGAATGGTAACTATTATGGCCTGCAAAACAGATAAGCTTATATTCTGTCGGTTTGATGCAAATAGGCATGTACTTGGGCTCCTGGTGTTTATATTCGACATTTAACAATATTTTCACCACTAAGATGAAATCCTGTAGGCCACTGTCTATATATTTGGAAAATATCTAACACTGATACCTGGATCATTTATGAGCTCCTGTACTTCCTTCCTCTGCGCGGTGGGGAGGGCAGCAGGGAGCTGAGGCAGATCAGACACTGTGGGACGAACATGTGCAGAGGATGAGGAGGAGAGGCGTGAGAGATGAATGGAGCATTACGTAACATAGCTCCATCCCAGGTCCACGCCCTTCGGCGTCCAGCCCTGACATCCTTTACAATGTGCGAAGATGAATAGGCAAAAACGACGCCCCAAACGAAATAAAGCGGGTTTATGTGGGTCTGTGCGGAATAAAAACCGGCCCTGAATGGGCCTGTTGCTGCTGGAGGCAGTCACGGGCTGATCTGCACCTGATCGCCAGGCCGGTTTTTCATTTAGAGAAATGGAAAATAAATGTGCAGTTGCGTCCGAGATGAATGCGCTGCTTGCTCTTATCTCCGATCATATGAAACCTCCAACAGCGCTTGGTTAAAAAGAAAAAAAAAGAAAAAGAAATCCGCTGAACAACGGGGGGTGGGGGGGTCTGGTTTCGAGGCGCTTCTCTCAGAGACGCCGCGCCATCTACATTAAAGCGGCGAGATGCCTTTAATGCTGCAGACTAGATGAGCGCTTATAGAAATCACCTACCTGTCCGGGGCGGAATCAGTACGAAGCGCCAGATATAGCCGTCGATGAAACAAGCGGAGCCGCGCAGAGCATGGATATCATTATTTGATGGGCCGGACTGGCAGAAGATAACCGTCACTAGAGCAGCGGAGGCTGCAGCTCGGCTGCCGGAGGAAACCAACGCGCTCTGACGGACAGCCACTCTGGCCAATCAGCGCGCACGCTGCCCCTCTTTCTTGTGTTAGAAATTATTGCGTCGACCAATCCCGTCGTCCGCCCGTCCCTATAAGACAATGCACTGTTAACACAAATTCTTCCACTGACACTCAGCATTTCTGTCACACAAGAGCCTAATGGGTGCTGATGGTACTGAGCTGTCACTGTTCAGATCATAATCAGCGGATCTGTTAACTGGTTTTCATTTAGTCCTGAATATTTTGAAAGCTTTTGTAGCCAGGCCTTAAATTCAGTTTAATACATATGTAGGATCTTGTTTTAAATCCCCTTTTTTTTAGACAATTGTGCGCAGATTATGAGTTTCTAACACTGGTATAATCAATCAGGCTTTTATATAACCCCGAACTTCACACATGTCATCGTTCCTGTTTCCACGTGCGGACATCTCACCTGCAACCATGGTGATTGGTCAATTTGACTGTTGCCTGGAAACCACCACCCACAACAGCAAAGGTTAAATGGACATCACTTTCACCAATACCATATCTTCAATATCTTTCATTGTATTGCGATTACACATAATTACATATATATGTATATAATGTATAATGTATAATATGATTGAACTTGATTTTGTAAAGTGCCTTGAGATGACATGTTTCATGATTTGGCGCTATATAAGTAAAATTTAATTGAATTGAATATATATATATATATATATATATATATATATATATATATATATATATATATAAATATATATGTGTGTGTGTGTGTGTGTGTGTGTGTAGAGAGAGAGAGAGAGAGAGAGAGAGAGGAATATATCTACATATAAATATATATATAAAGATGGATAGATCTATATATATATATATATATAGGCTCAAAAAATAAAGGTACTCCTAAAATAACACATTCTAGATCTGAATAAATGAAATATTCTTATTAAATAAATTGTTCTTTACATAGTTGAAAGTGCTGATGAAAAAATCACACAATTATAAATGATAATAAAAGTTGTTAACCCAAGGACGTCTGGATTTGTAGCCACACTCAAAATTAAGGAGGTAACAAAGCGGCTTCAACTTTGACGTAATCTCCCTAAAACAAGTCCAAATGAGGCTGAGTGGTATGTGAGGCCTCCACCTGTCTGTATGACTTCCCTACATTGGGCATGCTCCTGATGAGGTGGCAGATGGTCTCCTGAGGGATCTCCTCCCAAACCTGGACTAACTAACGCATCTCCAGCTCTTGGACAGTCTGTGGCAATGATGGATGGAGCAAGACATGATGTCCCAGATGTGCTCAATAGGATTCTGGGGAACAGGTGTGCTGGTCCATAGTGTCAATGCCTTTTTTTGCAGGAACCGCTGACACAGTCCAGCCACATGAGGTCTAAAGTTGTCTTGCATTAGGTTTGTAACATTTATAAAAATATTTAACAAGCAAATATCAGTATCATTTCCTACTAGTTCACAGCTATGGGCTACACAGTACTTTCCTGATGACATAGGTTGAGATTATTGGATTTAATGTGACAATATGTGAAAATGTACCAGGCATAGGAATACGTTTGAAAGGCATGCACTCAGATCACAGTGAATATCATTTAGGAAGCAAACCAATCGATTTTTCTGCTTGGTTGCCGAAAGGGGAATCAGTTTCATGGTCTATGCTCTTCCTTGTTTCACACTGAGTAACAACACTTCCTTTGTTGCTCTCACTCTGACTGACAAACCCCTGTTGTTTCTGGGTTTTAAAAATCCTGGAGAGTGTATACTCCTTACACACAGATGAAAATATGTTGGTCTTTTGGGTGCCTGTCCACACGAGGATCGCAACTATGGTGGACGTTGGCTGTAAGCATGTTTTGTCAAGAAATGCTCTGGCTCGACGACTCCAAGGGTATGTTTTTGCAGGGTGTGAAGGTTTATGAAGCAACATGGCAAAACTAAGTAACTTCTGCAAACACACTGTGAGCACTCATATAATCTTATGGTGTAAAACTCTTAAGAGACTTGAAAAACAAAAACTCATGTGAAATGAACGAACATGTGGAAATATGCAGGCATTTTACACTTACTAAACATACTATGTGTTTTCTCACTAATGCACAGTGACAATGAAAACATGGCTGGTGGGTAAGGATTTAAGCTTCAAGATTTTGGAGCGTCTTTCCGTTTTAGGTGCATTTGTGTTGACGGCGTCACTAAGAGGCCCAAGAATCAGGCTGATCATTTGGCATTAGTTAGCATCATGGTGGACAAGCAACATTGATATAGACCGTAAAGCCATCAAACTGTCATACGTGTTCATCTCTGCAGAACCGCCTTCGTGTGTGTTAAGAAAACAAGTAAACATCTTTCAAGAGGCAAATGTATTTAATAAATTGGAAAAAGACAAAAAATAAATAAATCCTTATCAGTTTCTATACACCTTATATGATGTCCAGGGGCAGTTCTAGCCATGTGGGGGCCCTAAGCGCAAAGGCTTTTCTTCAATGCGCATTTACATGTTAACTTTGACAGCTCTATTGCTGCAAGGTTTTTTCAACGTTCGCGTTTCTACGCCATTTTTCATTCATGTACTCATGATTTTGTAAACGTATCACCTTTAGTCTACCTTTTTTAACTACACAGTTACATTTTGGGATCATAGTACACAACAAACCGCAAATAAACGTCCTGAAACACAGCAATGCTAATTAAACTTGGCTGATATTTGGCCGACAGTTGATGGCAAAATGAAATAGCAAGCCCCAAGTTAAGCTAGGTCAGACAAATCTTAAGTCGGAACGTAAGCACAGACTTGCATACAATTTGGGCAAAATGTTACAAAATTAACAATTGTTATTCAAAATAATGTCTTACATGCAAGCGAGGCGTGAGCCTCATCCTACTAATTTCTCTTTCTTCTCTTTTCCGCAACCAATTCTTGATGCCGTTTTGCAAGGCCATATTTTGTGCTTTTATTAAATTTATTGCGCGTGCACACAGAACAGATGGAATCTGTTGGAACCACTCCAACTCAGGGTACAGGCGTGTCTCTGGCTGCAAGTCTGTGCTAGAAACCTAACAGACAAAAACAAACCTTTAAAACTCAGAAGAGACTCCTCCTTACCTCCCCGGGATGGTAGATCACGCCGTTCAGGTTTTTTTACTCTGTTTATTTCCCAAAAAGCCATTGCAAAGGGAAACGGTACTTTGTGACAAAGTTTGATCCGACTGGTTTATGACCCTCTGACCCCCAATCATAAATCGACCCCACCCGTTATTCTTCCCACTGTACCTATTATTCTTTTCTTGAAACAATTACTAAAACGTTACAGTTATACATTTTGTTACATTTTTTTCCATATTTAGCTTTAAACGATGACTTTTGAACTGTCATCTTGACTAAACCTTGTTGCAAAAAAACATTTTAGTAAAATCTACTAGAAAAGCAACGATTAAAGTGTCTAGCCTTTATTTCTGTGCTTTTATTCCTACAACAAAGGTCAGTTTTACTAAGTAAACAAAATCATTTGTAAACTACAGACCAATCACTTTAACAGGTCTCTATTTTCAAATTTCCTTTATCCTGAGTGAGTTCTGTGCAACAACAGCAAATCTCCTTGTATGGTGCCAAAAGTTGTAGGAAAGAAACCTGCCTAAAACTATAACCCCCAGAGGTGAGACGATCCCTTCAGACCTTGTCTATAAATGCTTCTGAAGCAAATCTGTCAGACATATCGCACATATATTAACTGCAGCAGTAGAACAGGCTCCAAAACAAGCAATTAGTGAGATCTTTCTGGTTTCATTTCTAATCATTACAGGATGAAACAACTTACAGGATGAAACAGGGAGGTATCATCCCTGCGGTAACACATCAGGTGCCGCTGCTGCCTCTGAGTCTCACTTCGTCCGTTTGGACATCTCTACTTCAATCTGCCACTGCCAAATGGACGGGCAGGGTGCTTGTTGGGAACACCCATTTACTACTGTAATTTGAGGGTGTGTTTGCTGTCAGTTGGTACATGGAGAGTGGTGTAGGCAGAGAAATAAAGTGACAGATGAGTGCAGTTTAGTCTGACCGGATAGCCTTTTATCTAAAAGGCAGGCTTGTGGGCTAAACCTCTGGTAAGGCTGTTCAAAAGTCAAGTTTAAAACTACATAGGCAGAAAAATGTATGTGAACCTAATTCCAAAAAGGTTCAAAAACAAAACAACTGGACTTCTTTCCGAAGTTTGAAGACGTTTCGCTTCCCATCCAGAAAGCTTTTTCAATTCAAAATGTCTGGAGTAGTGTGGAGTTCCAAGCTTTATAGTATTTCCCAAGAAAGGCCTTGTAATGGCTTTAGATAACATGCAAATTTAGATAAATTTGCATGTTATCTAAAGCCGATTTACATGATTTAGGGATGAAACACGGGCATACAGGGTAGACACGTTAATAGTTGCGTTTCCAATAGATGGTAATGACATGGTTTTTTTTTTTTGGCAAAAGTAAAAAAAATTAAACCTTTTTCTGAAAATGTTGTAAGATGTAAAAGATTCACTAACAAAGCGTGCATTGCACTTTACTACACCTCCCTGGGTGAATAATCTGAAAAAAAGGAAATGCTCCTTGATTATATTGTACAACAATGCTAGGCAGGCCTTCAGTTTGTTTGTCAAAACTTAAAATTTTAGAATTGATTTAAACAGGCACCGATTATAAGAAATATTAAATTTTATAACTGTACCCGTTATACTGTCTTTTATCTGAAAGCTGACTTGTAGGCCAAGTCAGGATAAGGTTAAGTCGAGGTGGCAGTTCAAAAGTCATCACTTTAAAACTAAATTGGCAGACAAATTTATCTGAAACTAAAAAAGTTACTCAAACACCTTTAGAGAAGTTTAGAGAGAGTTAGTCCCAAACTTTAATTTCACGGCTGAAGACTGCAAGCGGCCTGCACACAGGTCTCACATCCAGTACCGAGGGGTTGTGGAGTGTGTTTGTGTGGGGTCAAATAGATTCTGAGACTTAAGTTTTAATAAATATTACTCTGCCAGAATTATTTTAACAGATATCAAGTGCTCAAAATCCAAACATTTTATTTCCTAGTTTGATTCTTTCAACTAAAACAAATTTTCAAGTAAAAAAAAAAAAACATTTTAGTGGCTAGTGGGAATCTGAGTAAAAAAAAATTAAAACTCATAGCCATGAAAGGAGACAAAGCTGTTTGTATTTTCAAAAACATCAAACTCTTTATGGTATAATTCTGCTATGAATTTCAGTGTATGGAAATATCCTTTCTAGGTCTGTCCATTATGACGAAAATGTGTTAATTCGATCTAATACAGAACATTAAAACTGTTATGCATGACACAAACTTTCCTGTAAAAATCAGAAACAGGGGATAAACATCTTTATAAATTCTTTAGCTTTTTCATCCCTGAATGGAAACGTAACGTTTTTTGAAAGACATTTGTTTAACAAATGAAGAACTGAGAAGACTCTCTGTAAACTCTGTCGTTCTACAAATAGAAAGGTCTTTCAGGTGAAAATCCCGAATATTTACTTTTGATGTTATCTGATGCTGAGATGATCCATGGGCAGATTGTTGATTACTAAGAGGCTTTCATTTTAAGTGACGCAGTTTTTTTTTAAACACTAGGCATGCCTCAAGTACAAAAACTAACCAGGTTTGCCTCTCATTTAAAATCTAGAGCATTAACGTTTTTAGAAGACAAAACAGAACTGTTTTGTTGATGGAAATGTGTTGTTGCATACACATCAATATTGGATTGTTGTCATGTCTTCAAGACTATAAATCATAATTATACTTTAGAGAATATCAAAATCACTATTTATTTTAATAAAAAAAAAGTTTTGACTGGAACAAACTGGAGAAAAAGAAATTAAGCCGGCAAAAACTTTTTTTCTCTAACCAATTTGTGGGACAAGTGTATCCTGCTGGAACTCCTCAACCTCAATAAATGATGGCGGCCACAAGGTGTCAGTAAAGTCAAAGTATTTATTAACAGTTAAGTAACAGTTTTCAGTTTCAATGAAGATGTCAGGACTTGCTCAGAAAAACAGAAATAAGATTTAAGCGAAAATGTTGTGAAGCCAAAGACATCCACAGTCCTGAACAAACCAAAATGTTGGAAATGAATCAGGTTGGCATATAATCCTTGTCAGTTCACATCTCCAGCACAGTCATCCAGGAAATGCCCGTTAAAACGTTTTGACACTGGTAACTATAACAACCGATTTATTACATGGTATCGCCTTTATACAACTACAGTAAAGTCAGCTGCCAAACAGAACTCCAGAAGAAAACAAAAGTCAGACCACATATACAACTAATAAAACCAGTCTACAGCATAATGGCAACTGGTAATATTAAGATCTTAGAAGGCCCTCATACAGCTTATATCTTTGGAAACGTTGAAACCGTTACCAAGAGCAGAAAACGGCTAGTTATCTGTGTCTTTGATTGCCTCCTTGTTCTTCCTCACCTCCTGAAGCTTCTTATCCTGTTAAACGTTCGAAAACAACAGCAATTGAGTTAGTTTGCTATATTGTCCAGAATCATACACGGGAATGTGTAGTTACAGGATCAGGGTTTTACCTTCTCCTTAAACTTCTCGTTGAGAGCTGCCATGCGGGCGGAGCGGTTCTCTTTGTTCGCCTCCATCTTCTGGTTGAGTTTCTCCTGCGCCTGTTTGCTGAAGTTGCAGCTTTCTTCTATGGCCTTCTGGATGACCTCCTTCTCGTGCTCTCGTTTCTCGGCCAGATGTTTGAGGACTTCAGCTTCATAGCTCTAACAGGGAGACAGAAGAAGTCCTTCATTGTTGGTTAACAGTATAATTGTGAAATTCATTTCCTGTGCCAATAGCCATTTATGTTTTTGGTGGGTTTTTTTGTTTGTTTGTTTTGATACCCTGCGTCTTTCCTCTGCAGCTTCCAGTTTCTTCTTAATCTCATCAAGAGATGTTTCTTTTTTCCTGTTCGGGGACAACAGGAAGTCCGCCTTGGCATCGGGGGTCGAGGGGCTCAGGATGACCTCGAACGCCTGCCCTGACGCGCGCTTGTTCAGCTCCTTCACTTGAATGTCTGCAAAACAGGAACCTTAATCAGGTTTGGGTTTAAACAGGCCGATTGTCAAAACTTTGTTCAGTCAAACTGTGTGAATTAATAACCTGTTTCATTTTCCAAACTCAGATTTGGCGTTAAAAGCTCAAAAATAATTTTGGAAACGTTTAAGGAAATGCGGGCGTTCATAAGGTCCACTAAAAAGTGCATTTTAGCCGCTTACACTTACCATCACAATTAGCCATTTTTGCAGAAAGATTGTCTTTTAATAACCTGCAGGGAAAAGGAAAAAAAAAACAGAAAATTAAAATCTTCATTTCCATTTGGAGCACTCAGGAAAATGAGCATTTCTCTTGAAATAAAGCTCTATCAGAACGAGAAAGCTCTTATCTGACAGCAAGGCATGCACGCCTGTCTAACTTTAGACTCAAATCAGCACTCGCTCTATCTAACCCTAAACTGCCACTGGTGGTGCTTAGGTTGCTTTTACTGGTATTATTTATTTGCAAATGCAGGTTTGCCAGTGCTGGTGGCCACAAATTCAGTCTTCCATTTACTTTTTAGTTAAATTTAGGAATATTACAACCCACTGATTCTGTCTTAACTGATGTATTAAGTGACCAGGCTAAGTGACTGCTAATAAGGATACACTTAATGGACCTTTCAATTAATTTTTCCAACTTTAAAACTAAGGATTTTGTAATGTTTAGATAAAAAAAATTAAGATGTTTTTTAACTACTTTTTTCTCTTTTTTTGACAAACTGTTAAAATTCCTGCTATAGTACTACACTGTAAGTCATGTATAGAGAACCACTGTTCTAACCATTTCAATAATTATCAGACAATTAAAATATCAGTATTGATCCATTTTATAGGGAAACTGAAAATGGTCAACTACTTGATTTAAAAAACAAATGAGTTTAGTTACAGACAGATGAAGATATATTTAGTTGATAACTTCTATTAGGACAAAAAACGTCTGGGCTGCCAGTATAAAAAGTTGCAATGCGGCACACCGCGTTATATGCATATGTATGGTATCAGTAGGTGTCACTTATGAAGGCAAACAGACATGTTTTATTTATAAACAAAAAGCTGGGTGAGCGGGTCTATTATCTGAAGTTATATTTTCAAAACGTTCTAAAAACGGTTATACTTTTTTGGTAGTTTCAAATTGCAGTCACAGCATGACATTTTCCATTCAAAGCCAGTTCTCTACCTCTCTAAAGCCCCAGGCTTCAGCTAAAAGCACACAGTTGCCCCACAGAGAAAGGGGGCTAAAAGCTAAGCACCCGCAGCTGGAGGCTGCACACTTATTTGTGCAAAAAATGGTGGAGGGAAGGAGGGAGGGCCAACACAACTGCAGAACCCCCTGTTGTGTGCATTAAAAAGAAAACACTCGAGACTACATTAGGAATACCCAAAATATATAGATATTTTATAGTTGAAGAATGAAGATTTCTAGAGCAACTAAGTAAATTCGGTTACGTTTAGACAACATGAAACCTGGATTAACTTTATAAAAAAACAACGCGTCACCAAGTCAACGGTTTTTTTCTTGCAAATTAACTGATTTTGACTTTACACGGTTAGATTCGAAGAATAAATTACATAAAAAGGTTTAGGCCACGTTCAAAGTATTTTCCTTCATATACCGAAAGGTTGCTGCTGCTGCTGCACAACGGCCATGACAGTCACCCCTTACAACAACAACAAAAAAAGTGACTTTACGAACACCTTGCAGAGCCCTAAACGTTGAATAAACGGTCAACAACGAGCTTTAACGCTGCCAGAGCTTTTCCCGGGCGCTCATAGACTCGGAGAAGAAACGTGAATGAGAGCAATTGTTCTCACCGTCAAGTTCAGCTCGACTTGAAGTGCAGACCTTTTCAAAACCTTTGTGTCTCTATTCAACCCGCCAACATCTGCACCTTCGCGCACAAAACCTCCGAACCGTCAACGTCACCGCGGATGAGGGCGTGTCATTGGTCCGAATCAACCAATCACTGCGGCTGTTGCAAAGGGGAGCGCGCCAGCAGGAAGGTGAGAAGGCACAGCAAGCCAGACGTTTTGAAGGGAGAAAAAAAAAATGGCTCGTGTTTATAACGTTAACATAACACTTCCATAGTGGTAAATATAGCAGGTGTAACACTAATATGTGTTTGCTGGTTAATATTGCTTAAAACAACACAGCAGTGTCTTCCTAAATCAGAGCCAGGTTTTAACCACAGTATAACATTAATAACGCTTTAGTAAACATAAAGTCAAATCCACCATTAATATATTTTTGTTTCACACAGTGTAATCTTGGTTCTGTTTCATACATACACAGCCACAACTAGCATCAAAATCCTTATGGAAACTATTTCCCTAATCAAAATAAGGTTATATTCTCCCAGTATCTAACCAGTCTTTGACCCGTACAGTGAATTGCCACTTTGGCTTTGCTTCTAGATGTGATATAAGTAACATAAATATATATGTAGGTATAACAGAAATAAGCATTTCCTGATTAATATTCACACCTGTGTTGCACACTGGAGTAGTGTTGTTTTGCAGCAAGAGGGTCCTAAGTTTGAATTATGGCCTGGGGTCTTTCTGCATAGAACTTACATGTTATTATTGATTTATTCCCCCCCCCCCCCCCCCCCCCCCCCCCCTCATGTTTTCCAGTTTCCTTTAATGGTATACCATGACTCTTGGAGATTGGAGACTGGATGGAGATTGACCCCTCCCCCCCACCCCCCTTCCCAACTATGACAATAGTGCACAGATAAGTGGGTCTAGATCAGGGGTCACCAACCTTTTGGAAACTGAGAGCTACTTCATTGATACTGTGTAATTGGAAGGGCTACCAGTACTGACCTTTGAACTACAAGAGTCAGAGCTCACCTTAATGTTAACTCTTAACTTTTCATGCTTTTGTCACTTTTAAATCTATATATGCAGGAGGGATTGAAAAGGAAAAGCAACTGGATAAAATATTATATTAGACGCAGTTTACTGGTGGGTGGTGTTATTTTTTTAAACAGGCCCGAGGGCGCCACATGTGGTCCTTGGGGGCTGCCGGGTGCCCATGGGCACCATGTTGGTAATCCCTGGTCTAGATAATGGTTGAATGTATAAGATATAAATTTCAAATTATGTTATGCTGTTCATGTATATGTTTCATGTATTTGCTGTGCTGTGCTGTATGTGTATGTTTGGAAAGCATTGTGAGTCAAAAGTATACTGAGGCACAAGTAAACACTGGTTTAGATTATGTCAAATATTCGCAGCAAGCTGCAAAGAAACCACATGAGGCTTTCTGACATGATTCTGGCAGGGTGTTTTACGGCTCTTCTTATCGGGATGACAGAGTTCATTTAAATTGGCTTGCTTCCTGGACAGTTTTTCTTCATGCTCTAAAAAATGTGATTCATACTTTTTCAGCAGTGTTATTCCAGACAATGTCCACTTTGTTGTTTTTTTTCTTTGTTTTTTTCTTTCTTCCTATGATTAAGAGTTTCATGCGAGAAAAAAGATCTGAATCTAATCAGAAGCCACAATTGTTCCTCAAGGGATCCCAAGCAATAAAACTTAAGAAGCAAAAAAAAAAAAGAATATCTTTTCTCTGTGATGTGTGTTCTTAGTTGCAATTCAAGGGGAAAATATAAGAATATCCCAAAAATAACACGAGATATCAAAGTGTAAGAGTGTATGACGGGGAAGCAGGCATCTTGAATGCTGCATTTCACAGAGAAAGAAGCCAATATCAGTTGCTGCCAACCAAGTGTATCTACCACTGTCAGTAGAAATAGGCGATTGCAGATGTCTTGCATTTGAGAGTGGAAGTGCTCAAGAACTGACGACCGGTGGGTGTGCATAACAGTTGTCGCTATCTTCCACCATATTTGATAATGACAGTTCAGTTTCACTAAAGGGTCATGAGTGAACAAATCCTCTCAGACGGTAAGACCTTTCTGTAGAATTTGCATATTCCTTATGTGCTTGTTTGGGTCTGTGTTGGCCCTTTGGACTAAAAATCTATCCAGGGTGTACCCCTCCTCTTCCCCGTTAACAGCTGCAGTAGGCTTCAGTACCCCCGCAACTCTGAACAGGACAAAGAGGGCCCAAAAAAAAACAACTACAAGAGAGAACCAAGTGCTGTCGGCTACCAATTGTTAGAAAATCAATTCGATTCTCCGGGGGTTCTGCCACTACTTGACAGGCTTTCCTTTATTCAGCAGCTTTGAGCAACAGACACGGAGCTTGTGGGACGTTTAGAGGAAAGGACAGATGGCAGGTTTCAAACTTGTCGTGGACATAAGGACAATGAAAGGGCTCTTCTCAGTTTTACGTTGGCTGAAACAGACTTGCAAATGATCTATAAATATAGATTTCATGCGCAGTGCCTTGGAAAAGATTCAGCAATGATCGTTTTCACGTTTTGTTACACAACAAGCACAAATTATAATGTCCTCTATTTGGATTCTACAGCCATGTTCAATAGATGAGAGCATGAATTGCTTATTTTAGTAACTCAGTTTCATGAGCGAAACACATTGTTTAGATCAATAACTCACTGATGTTTTGAATGTTTCACTTCTGTTCATTATGATTTGTCAATTACAGCTAGAGAAAACATGTCAATTAAAATTAGGTTATTACACCAGACCAATGAGAAATGTAGAAAGTGGACTTGATTAAAAGTATGCGTGATACCTGCTTAAAGATAATTATTTTACTTCTAATCGGACAAATGAGCCTCATCAGAACATATATTCTAATTTATTAAACATGACTTTATATAAAAGACCAACACAAAGTGGACTAATTGCTATGTAGCAGGAAAGGATGTGTTGTTTGTTATTTTTACTCATTTAAGAACTTATTTGTGATGGGAACATGCATTCTGCCCTTTTAACAGTACTCTGATAGCCCTGAATGAAATCCAGTGCAAGCGATTGCCTTCAGAAGTCACCTATGTAGTAATTTAATGCCAGTATAAATTCAGCTGTTTGTTACAGAACATTGGTGAAAAAAATAGCTTCACCTAGAGCAGGGAACACATCGGGTAAGTCAGGGTTAAAGTTCAAAGCAAGTTTAGGTCATAAAATGTCACAAAAAGATCCCAAGCTTTTGACATCTCACAGTGCATCATTTAATCTATCGTCTGAAACCCAAAAGAGTCGGTACAACTGCAAACATAATACATGGTATTAGGACCTGCAAGGTTCAAGCTCAGTGGGAAAATCTGGCCTCTATGGAACAACCAACAGTGTTCATCACCCTAAACATGGTAACTCTTACGTTGGAACATGGTGGTTGCAGCATCATGCCGAGGGGATGCTTTTCTTTAGCAGGGAAGTGGGAAGCTGGTCAGAGTTTATATGATGAAGGATAGAGCAATATGAGAAGACAACCTGTTACAGACTTTTTCTTTCTTTTCCTTTTTATTTTTTTACTGGGGTGCAGGTTCACTTTCCAGGCAGGATAATGTTGACATAAAGCCTGAGCTACAATGGACTGGTTTAGATCAAAGCATACTCATGTTGTAGAAATGGCCTAGGCTAGCCAGACCTCAGTTCAATTGAGAATCTGTGACAAGACTTGAAAAGTTAGGCTCACAGAAGCTCTCCATCCAATCTGACTGAAAAAAAAATCAGTCCCCAGATATGCAACGTTGCAAGAGACATACACAAAAACTGGCACCTGTAACTGAAGTAAATAGTTTTGTTAGAAAGTACTGACTCAGGGGAAGCAGAACACAAATGCATGCCTAGATTTTTTTATTTTATTTTTTTGTATGATGCAGCCACCTGCAACTTCTCCCACTTCCACTGTAAAATGGGACACTGCCATTTATATTATGCAAGAAGTTTTGAAGAAACACCAGCACACTGTTTGTTCTATTTTCTTACGTACGTTAGAAATGAATATCAATATTATACTAAATGTAATATGTCCAAAATACACAGATTGCATAAGTTTTGTTGTTGTTCTTTTGGCAATGTAATCAGAACAATACAAAGTACAGGGGTACACGCTGGAAAGTCACCAGTCCATTACAGAGATACCATGCACCCACACACAAGCAACCTAACATTTATGTTTTTGAACTGTAGGAGGAAACCAGAGTACCCAAAGAGAACATGCAAACTCCATGAAGAAAGACTGCAGGCCAGGATTTGAACACAGGTCCTTTTTGCTGTGAGACAACAGTGTAACCAACTGCACAAATGCAGCCCTGTTGCATGTAATTGAAAATATTAGTAAGTGAATTACAATAATTTGTATTTAACTACACATCCTGCAAAAATATTTGAAAATGGGAAATTCTGCTATTATTATGTAAGTTAATCTAAATTAAAGTGGGAAAATGTCAGCCAGACATTACAGAGGTTAATATGCCATTAAACAGAATTGTAGAAAGTGTGTTTAATCAATTGAGACGCACTATTCTAAAGGAAATGTAGGAGTCAAGGCCAGGGCTGGATTATCCATAAGGGCCAGTGCCCAGGGGCACCAACCATGGTGGGAGGGGGGGCACCACATGACACATGCTTTAAAAATATATATTTTCATAAATTGTCATATTATTTACTTGGAATTGTTGAAAGACCATGCATTATTCCTTTTGTGAACACTGATGTCACAATAATAATAAATGATAAATAAATTAAGATTTTTTTGATTTCAACATTTTAAAATTAGATATTTGAATATTGCTCACTGCTCATATGCCTACATGTAGTTGTGTAAGTTAGTAAATAGTAAATTACATTACAGAAATCCCCTTGATTATGTCTGATGTTTTTAGACCGGAGGACAGCACGGGTAAGGGGGGGGGGCTTTGAAGTATTGTGCCCAGGGGCACCACAGTGTCTTAATACGGGCCTGGTCAAGGCTATGAATCAGGACAATGAGTAACAGGGCTGAACGTTTGACTTGTATCCTGCTGACACTTTTATTGTGAAAAGAAAACACCCGACCAAACCACTTCCGGTTAGTCGCAGCAGTTCGGCCAAGCGGCGAGAAGAAGAAGGCGCAACCGGATCCGTTCGGCCGTTTAATGTGGAAAAATGGGGGCCTGTATGGCTTTGTGTTCCTTGGCCAGCTGTGTGAGTATATGTATATGAAAAAGGCGTTACGACAGATTTAAAATAAAAACCTCTTGTTCTCGACGGTCGAAAGAGGCGTGCGCCAACCTTACGTGTTGGTCACCTACCCCGCAGCTAAGGCTAACGTCGATATTTAGCCACACTTTCCAGCTCCAGCACATTTAAAGGTACTGTTTGGAAAGCTAGTCGACAGCGTTACTGTTTAAATGTCCGAGCCAAGCAGAGTTAACGGACTTCCCCTCCACAGAAGCTAATATTTAATGTGACAATGGAGACACGGATCAGGTTTAACCTGTTTTAGCGTTATGAAGGAATTTCTCCGAAATAAACAGCAACCGGTGGAGAAAAAAAAAAGGGAAAACTTTTTTTTAATTGTATTAACTATGTGACTAAAAGCCAAGAAGGTTGGTACTATCTAGAGGTTTATTGTATAAAACCTACATACGTTTTCTGCTGTTTTTATTCTGCTTTTAGCATTTTCTGTTTTTATGTGGGCGTGTCTTTGTGTTTATGGTGTACTGGAAAATGACCGTCTTGTCTAATGATTTACCAGCTCAGTATTTCCAGCAGAGCACAGCTGGTTTATGAGATCATCTTGACCCATTTAAGCATCGGACACTTGCTGTAGACCGATTGTTATTCAAACCTTCTTTTTACATGTCACTCTCTCTGTTCCTCCCCAGGCCTCCTGTCTGTGTGGCTCAGCCCCCTGCCTGGTGTGCGGCTGCTGTCCGTCCACCAATAACTCCACCGTGACGCGGCTGGTTTTCTCTTTCTTTCTGCTTCTGGGAACGATGGTGTCCGTCATCATGATCCTGCCTGGGATGGAAACGCAACTCCGTAAAGTGAGCTCCCGAGTCGTGATGATTGCAAATGAATGTAACAGCGGTGGATTGCGCGAGCTTCCTAAATAAATGAGGCCTCATGAGTCAACTCTGCCTGACGGTTTTTGTTCGTACGCCGTGTCAGATGTAATTAGGAGAATCTTATAGGTGACAGATGGTTGGAAGCAGAGGGTGCAGTGCTTTCCAAAGGTACCCTTGAACTTTTTGTCACGTTTTTCTTGTTCAAATCACAAACTTGAACGTACCCTATTTGGAATTTTGGAATATACAAACACAAAATAGTGCACAGCTGTGGAGTGGAAAGAAAGAACATGTTTTTGTTTTAATTCATGATGGCTCTGGCTGTATGGATCATATTGCTAGGTGGATGGTGAACCTCTTTTTCAGCCTCTAAGAAGTCTACCTGCCAGCCGTCTTCCCTTCATCCCTGCGCAGCTTTCCTGTCCTTACTCAAGAAAAGCGCGCCGTCACCGTTACATTTTAGGGCAGGGATGATATTTTCCGGGTCACGTTTAAGATTAAATTACCCACAGGTGGACTCCACTAATGAAGTTATTTCTCAAGGCAATTGATTGCGCTGAATTTTATTTAGCGGTGTGACTGTTGAACTGCTGAACTATAACCCATAAACTCTGCACATTCGCATATTTGCACATTTTGCATCATTGCATCTCCATCTAGCATTACAAATGCTGCCGAACTTTAAATACTCACCTGCACACTGTGACTTTCTCCTGCATTGTCTACATTTAAATTGTTTACTTTTAAATCACTGCTGCACCTTATACTGTAATTTAATTTTACTGCAATTTACAAGGTGTGTGTGCAACGAAATTTCGTTCTGTACGCACTCTGTGCATACAAAATGACAAAGTTGTCTAAGTCTAAGTCACAGTAAAGAGTCTTCGTGCACTTCACACTACTAATCTGTGTTGGTGTGCGGTTTAAAATGAGGGTAGAAGTTCAAGTTTGAGGCTGTAACATGATGCGATGCAGATTTCAAGATGTGCGAATACTTTTGCAAGGCGCCGCGTTTGTGTTGACATTTCAGCTTTTAACAATCAGAGGTACGGAGGAGGTCAGTTTTTGTGTCGGTCTGACTTTATGCTTTTTTTTCCCTAATGTCTGTTACTTTTGTAGATCCCAGGATTTTGCCAGGGAGGAACGACCATATTTGGTATTGAGAACCAGGTCCAGTGTGATGTCATCGTGGGCTACAAGTCTGTGTATCGCATGTGCTTTGCCATGGCCTGCTTCTTCTTTCTGTTCTCGGTTATAATGGTTCGCGTCCGGAGCAGCAGAGACCCGCGAGCAGTGATTCAGAACGGGTAGGATCTCCATCGGCCTTTTAGAGGACGCGCCAGAGCTGCAGTGTAGTGCGCGTTGTGCAATTATACATTTTATTTTGATTTTTTTCCAGATTCTGGTTCTTTAAATTTCTCATCCTGGTTGGGATCACAGTGGGAGCGTTTTTCATCCCGGACGGCACATTTCATACAGGTGGTGACTTTTTTCAGTTGATCGTATTTTTACACAAAAATGGTTTTAACCTGAGTTGTAAACTTATGTCTGTTTCCTTTGTCTGTGGCAGTGTGGTTTTACTTTGGATTGGTAGGATCCTTCATCTTCATTTTGATTCAGCTTATTCTCCTGATTGACTTCGCCCACTCGTGGAATAAGATCTGGGTTGGAAATGCTGAGGAAACCCAGAACAAAGGCTGGTTTGCAGGTGAGGTCTTGTAAAAAAGTAAAAAAAAAAAAAAAAAAAAAAAAAAAAAGAAACCTTACAGCCATACATTTGGGTTTGATTTGTTATCTAAGTTTGATAGTGCTACACATCATTTTTCTGTCACACATCCAATAACAATTTGTAATGTTACAACCTGGCAATAGGGCCACCACAAGGAACACATGCTATATATTAAAGCTCCGAAATATGCTTCCATTACACAAAAAGCTACAGCTGAAATCAGAATTTCCAATATGAACGTGAACTGGGCAATATGGCTTAAAAATAAAATCGCCCATTTTAATATACCAAATCTGATTAATCGATTTTTTTTTTTTTTTTTTTCCCCTCTCCACTTTTCATTTCACAAAGAAATAAAATAATTTAAAAAAAATTAATAACTTGCTTTTATTTCAAGCATGTCATCTGGGAGTTGATCTGAATTCAAAGTGCAACCAAATCCAAGCTGTGAAACAAGCTTGTAAAACATGATGGCGGCCCTGCTACTGTAAACAATTAAAATATAACTAAATGTTTGCTGCCAGTGGTTTTACTCTGAGCTGATAACAGGCTTAACTTAACTTGTGTGACTTCAAACTAACTTAAAAAAAAGAGTAAAGTGCCTCGTATTATGATAAAAAGAACATTTCTTTACAATATTTTGACACTATATTTTGCTAAACATATATTCAGCATTGCAGCCCATTCTCTTCATGGAAGCTCAATGAGTGTGTTAGCAAAATAAAATCCAGAGTTTCCAAAAATTAAATCGTAAAAAAAATTGTAAGGTCGAATAAAGCGATTTATCGCCCAGCCCTTGGTGAAACCAGGGATGTATGGTGTGCGTGTGTGTGGTGGATATATGTGAAAGGGTTGTAATGTGTAATCAACATAATGTACAACGTGGAACTGGGCAGAATACCCGTGGAGAGGAGCAGATCAGTGATCAGTGTTGTGTATGAAAAGTCCAACCGGCTGGGGTCGTACGAAATGTCTAAAGGCCCATTCATAGCTCACGTAAAAGACGGATACGTGTGGAGTGTTTCATACGTTCTAACCGTCGATTTCGTCCGTATTTTGACACGAAAATTGAGAGCTTACGATTACGGACAAAATGGATCAATACGGAGCAATACTACTGGAAACGGTGAGGGCGCTATTGAGTTTGTAGTACAATATGGCAACAAAATCACGAAGAAGGTTACAATTCTGGGCTTTAAACAATGGCGGGATTCGAGGAACGACTTGCGGAGCTTGTCCGCAATTACCCACACATATGATGTGTCGTGTCTGGGGCACGGGGACAAACAAAAAGTTTACTTACGGAGCAAATACAACAAAATCACGTCTTGGACCGTCGACATGTTTGATCAATGACGAATCATTGGCACCCAGCACTGCCATCTAGAGGAAATATTGGTTATTGCGCACCTCAACGGACGGAGGTATGAAAGAGTCAACAGATAGAACGTACGGACAGAAATACGGACGTGTAGGCCAAACGTAGGGTATGAATGGGCCTTAAAACGAGTTCAGTCAGTGACGCGCTTACTTCAAAGGAGAGGAGTTATCAAGTTATAAACGATGAGAAATTGGACTTAAAATTGTAAAGCACAGAATTCTGGGTGAAAACCGATCTTTCTTTAAGCACGAAAGGCAAACCTCCCAGTCTGCATGTTTTTTGTTGTCCTTTTCTTGGAGATTGCAAATAATAATGTTAAAAGCTAACATTGACTAAGACATACCTAATGATGACTGTCCATAGACCTTAAGCAGCTGGCAGTACATTGGCAATGCAGCTGTGGTAATTCTTGTTTGGTGGAGGTTTAAATATCTCATTTATTTGTGTAATGTTTTTTTTTTTTATGTGGAAGCTTTGATGTTTTTCAAAGTATATATTTTTTTATAGAAATTTTTGTATATTCATTTTTGCCACCCGGTGTGGCTTTTGTCCGGTTTCCACAGTAGCTTTTAAAGGTTTTCACACCTGTGTAAGAATACCAGGTCTTTTTATGTAAAAAAAAAAATAGCCCATAATTAATGAACTCAAAATCTTTTCCAATTAAAAAGTTACATTTATTTTGATACACTTTTGCTAAAAGAAAAGGAAAAAAATAATTGTAGGGGAAAAAAAATGACCTTGACCTAATACTTTGTTGAATCAGCTTTTGACTCAGTTTCACCACTCAGTCTGGATTGGTCAGACTCTACCAGCCTCCCACTATTGGCCCACTTTTTATTTATCAGACGGTTGAGGCGACCCCATAGACTTTGGTTGTGCTGGTTTGGTCTGGATTCTGGATATTAGGTCATTCAGTATTAGTATTTTTTGGATTCGGTCGGATTAGTGCGAAGACTCACTGTGATACAACAATTGAAATCCCTCTGCATCTTCAGCTTTCTGCCAAATGTCTGAAGAGTTTGGCCCAAAACTGGCTGCTGGTTGTAACTGTGTCCCTTTTATCCATCTTGACAAAAACTCCAGTTCTGGCTGTAGAAAAGTGACCCCACAGCACGATTCTACCACCACCATGTTTCACTGTGGGTTTGCCGTTCTTTAGGTGAGATGCAGCGTTGTTTTTGTGCCAAAGCTGCTATTTGGAATTATGGTGTAAAAGTCCAGACTATAGCTCGTTCTTCCACAAATAGGTTGTAGCTATTGGAGCTAGAACTGGGCGTTTCTCCAGAAGAAAATCATTTTATCTCTCAATTATTTTCCTTAGTTCCGACTTGTATGAGGAACGCAGGAGATTTCTGCCAAATGCAGAATCCTTGTTGGACATTCCTGCAGCCTCTTCAGTGCTGCTGTCGGTTTCCTGGCAGCCTCCCTGAGCAGTTTCAGGCTCGTCTTTTTGTCCCTTGTGGAAATAAATCCACTGATTAAATGTTCTCCGGTTTTAGGTGACTTAACTGGGCCTATGCGCGTTTGAATTGCTATGGAAACGTTTGCATCCCTCCTCTGACTGATACCTTTTGGTTTGTTTTTCTGTGACCTCTATGCAAACTGTCTTAGTCTAAACTAAGGATGCAAATGTCAAGAATATCTCATCAGTATTAGAATTTTAATTTTTTCATATCTTAATTTCCACGTAGTTTTGCTCTCCCGTAAAACGGTATGGGATGCCTTTATGTCACCCATGGAAAACGCTTAGAACTGATCCATCAGTCATTTTTTTAAATTTTATTTTATTAAAACTTTGCAGTCAAAGTTGCGTGTCCTCTGAGAGCTACGGTGTCGTCACGCTCCCACCTTTGGTCCGACTTTTTGTTCCAGCCTCACCTCGTTCTTGCTCCTTTCAGGGCTCTTGTTTTTCACTGTCCTCTACTATGCGCTGGCATTCGCTGCGGTGGTGCTCTTCTACATTTACTACACGCAGCCAGACGACTGCACCGAGCACAAGGTCTTCATCAGCCTCAACCTCATCTTCTGCATCCTCGTTTCTGTTGTGTCCATCTTACCAAAGATACAGGTACAGTATCTGACCGCGTCTCGAATTGCAGGAAATGTCTGTTAATAGTCTGTCTTCTGCTTTTAGATGCTCTTTCTTCAGGAAACTTGTGTTTCCAGCGTGTGCTGCTGATTTTTGACACTTTTAACAGCTATTTTCCATCCTAATGCTTTTTTTTTTTTTTTGGTCTGCGTAATTTAGCCATTTTAATGTTTGTCCTGCTCATTACAGGATGCTCAGCCACACTCTGGTCTCCTCCAGGCATCCCTCATTTCCCTTTACACCATGTATGTCACTTGGTCTGCAATGACCAACAATCCAAGTGAGTAACCAGAAGTCTCAGTCCCTCCTCCTCCTTTTTTTTTTTCTTTCTTTCTTTATTTTTTTCGTTTAATCAGTCATGCTCACACTCCTTGTTTCCTACATGTTCTTGTTAATGGGCTCCAGCCTTTTGATCATAAAGGTGAGTGTTAATGTAGCATAATGCCAGACCAGTAAACATCTGTAGCTAATTTTAGAGCACCTACCTCTGTGTTTCCTGTGTGTGATCCGGAGTTCTTTAGTGAAAGATGTGAAAGTCTCGTGATGAACTTCCTTCTCTGGATCCGGAGGCAGGATTTGAGTTTTAACCAGGAGGCCCTTTTGGTTGTGCCTCACACATGTTTAAATCTCAGAGACATTAATAATGTAGGAATATACATTTAGGATTTTACTTATTGCTTATTTATAAATTTTAGTGTCACAGTACAGGTACTTTATATACAACCCATACACAAATCTTGATTGTCTATGGGTTGAAGATGTAGACAACCTAAAAATCAGTTTTCTAAAGCTCACCTTTTTCCCCAAACCAAACGTTAATACAGTCATGTGCTCCTTACAGTGATGGCCGCGAGTTTTTACATGTGGTCAAGGTGTGTTAAAAAGGCTTAAATTCAGTTTTCATTGCAATAGCTCAATCTGTCACGCACAAAAACCCAACTTTTAATTTGAATACATTTTTTTCTGTGAGGTAAAATTGCAAATTAGGAAACAATACAATAGAGATTCTGTGAAGGGAGCCGAAGATTAGGGTGATGGTAAGGAGGCCTTCCAGCCTCAGCTCATCACCAAACAAATAAGAGTGGTGGGAACATGTAAAAAGCTGATCAGTTATCATAAGAAGGCTTTGACTGGTGTAATACCAATAAAGTTAATATAATTATTATATTGCTTATTGAGAGATGTATACATAATTCTCAACATGTCATTGTTGAAAATAAAATGTAAAATAAAACTGAAAACAGGTTTTTCTGAAATTGCTAACCCTTTTAAGTAGCTTTGAAAGATGCCCGTTTCATTTCTTGTCAGAAGCAAAATTCTTGGATCAATCAGAATAATTTTAAATCTAAATCGGAAACGAACCGAACATAACTTTAGCATCTTTGGTGTCCTGACTTGCCAAAGAAGTAAAGTGGCTTTCACAGTCTAGAGGAAATCAAAATGCTTGGATACTCTAACCCACGCCGTGTGCCGCTGGTTAAACTTTAAATTCTTTGTCTTTTTTTTTTTTTTAAAGCTGGCCCGTTTCTAACTGCGTCTGTTTTTATTCTCAAGATCGTAAATGTAACCCGAGCTTGTTGAGTCTGGTGTCGCACGTCAACACCACCGAACCGACTGTCGGACCATCGGGCTCAGGACACGTGCAGTGGTGGGATGCTCAGGGCATCGTTGGTTTGATCATCTTCCTCTTCTGTACTCTCTATGCCAGGTAAACGTAACGCTCCCACCAAGGTGCTTCATTTTAAGTCCATACATGCAAAACTAAAGACTACCTAGCAAAACATCTTGCTGGTCTTCCTCCCGCTGAAGGGGGTTTATTGATGCGTCACATCACGCAATTTGCCTCTTCTTCAAGATGCATTTGGTATGGCGACCACATGATGGCGGTAGAGAGTAGTGTGTTATCTGCTTCAGCAGGGCTGCTTTTTTAACAGCAGTTAAAGCTGCAGGGAGTGCTGTTTGTTGGGTCGTAAATCTTAAAACACGTCTGTGTATGTGAAAGTCCTCATTCACATGATCGGTAGTCAAAGGACTTTTGCTGTGTGTTGTTGGACAATTCAAACACGGGACATCTCTGCCAGATGAAGGTTACGTTCACACTGCAGCCTGAAGTGACCCAATTCAATCAAATTTTTTTGCCCATATGTGACCTGGATCTGATCTTTTCATGACAGTCTGAACGACACAGACCAGATTTTTTCAAACGCGATCCACTTGGATATGTGGTCCTGAATCCGATGCGTATCTGATTTTTTTTTTTTTTTTTTTAAATTCTAATGCGACCTGTGTCTGTACGGCCGGGTCGCATTTATCCGACCTGTACGTCACTGACACTCGACAAACGTCACTATTCTGCGTCCTGCTATGCAGAAGCGGGAAGAAAAACGACACCCATGGCGGACAACAATGAGGAGAGCAGTCAATGGAGAGAAAGCTCCGGTTAGAAAAGAAATTAAAGATCTCAAAATGCGCGGCAGCATTATAATCCATGTTTACTTCCACAAACACTGAGCACGCTTTGCTACGTGTGACGTCATCGCGTCCTCAACTGCGCATACGGGACACTTAAATAGTATGAATTCAGTTCACACAGGAGATCACATACAAGTCGCATTTATTTAGAAACGACCACGCAAAAAAAAAAATCAGATTTCACAAAAAAATTGGAATTGAGCATCAAGGCCTTCTGTGTGAACATAGCCAAAAGCCCTTTTACTGGCACCTAATGTTGCATCATATTGCTCACCATATTCAGCATCTGTTTAAGGTGCAAAACTTCAATAAACTGCTTAGATATACTAACCCCTAACCACAAAGTTCAATTACCGTCATTGGGATTTAACGTTATAGACCAACACGAAGTGGTGAAATGGAAGGAAAAATCACGAAAGGGTTTCAACATTTTTTGCAAATAATCTAAAAACCCTTGGCATGTATTTATACTCAGGCCAGTTTACCGTGACACCTTAAATGAAAATCTAGTTGGTTTGTTGAGTTTGCTTCTGTGTAATTCATCAGAATATAAACCCGGCTGTTCTGTGAGGGACTTAAAGGTGTGTTGGTGAACATTAGTGAACATAAAGTCCAAGAACGCAGCAGACAGGTCAGGAATTAAGGTGTTAATAAAGTTGGCCCGTCACAAAAAAATCCGGCTAAGCTCGTGCATCCTCACGTGTTTTTAGATGAGATGCTGGCTTGTGCCGTGGTCCTCTAATCCAAGCAGCTAACTTTCTTTTTTGGGCCTTGTCCTTAGTAACCGGGACAAACAAGATGGAGAACATTGGATCTTAAAGCCTTTGAAAGCCAGCCAGCCTCAAACTAGCCTCTTCAAAGGCTTCTTAGTCATTTTTAGATGATTCAGATACCTCTCGTGTGTTTTAAAAATTCGCCTTACGTTATTGGTTGTCCTAAATTTCCTCCTCCTTTTTGTGCCCTTTAGTATCCGCTCGTCCAGCAATGCTCAGGTGAACAAGCTGATGCAGACAGAGGAGGGCACGGGGTCCAGTGGAGAGGGCGTGGTGGGGGAGGACGGCGCGCGCAGGGCCGTCGACGACGAGGAGGACAGAGTCACTTATAGCTACTCCTTCTTCCACTTCCACCTCTTCCTGGCCTCGCTCTACATCATGATGACGCTGACCAACTGGTACCAGTGAGTACTGGAGGGTTACAGTCTGGAGATGTGAAAATGTGGCCTTTGTCGATAATTTGACTATATTTACGTTCAGCTGGGGAGACATATATGCATGGGGGTGGGGCACAGTATTCTAGATTTCTATAGATGTAGGATTTAATTTTTACTAGACCCATTGTTTTAAATAAAAGTAAAAAAAAAAAAAATGGAAACCAGCATCGATATGAAACTGTCATATTGATGATGTGGTGGCTCCACCAGAGGGCGTCTTATTCCACCTGAAGTTTCACAACTTTAAGAACCCAGATTACGACTTATTTATTTAAAAAGTGTTAATTTGCTGCTGTTTGTCCTTGTGTGACCCTCTCAGACCAGACACCAGCACCCAGGCCATGCAGAGCTCCATGCCGGCTGTGTGGGTGAAGATGTGCTCCAGCTGGCTGGGCCTCGGCCTCTACCTCTGGACCCTCATCGCCCCTCTTATCTTCCCCGACAGGGATTTCAACTAAGCACACGGCGTCCCTGAGCTGTGTTTGTCCTCCTTGCACATCAGAAAGTTCCTAAGACGCTATAAAACGGGATCTAAAAAGGGTGATATGAAGACTGAAATATCTTCTTTTTTTTTTCTTTTTTTTTAGGTTTGCTGTCCCTTTTTTGTGTTAAGTTGTTAAACAGCTTCTGCTAATTGTAATCATTACAGAAGTGTGATGCTTTACGCTGATTTATTTTTTTATTTTTTTGACTTCCACTCTTTCTTTTTTTTTTTGTTGTTGTTGATGTGATGGTGAACCATCTTTCTTTTGTGTTATTATTTTGGTGTTGAATTTTCTGCACTCATGAACTCCTCAACTACGCACTTTCAGTAACTCAGACGTTTCACTCATAGACTCTCTGTCAAAAGCCTTTCTGATCAGACATCTATGGTCGGCCACGTCTGGAAAACCCCTGACTATCTGTTTTCCCTGGCTGCACAGAGAGAGAGTGGGGGGGGGAATTAGGGGAGCCCTGCTATGGAGCCCCACAGTGAGGTGAGTGTGAGAGCTAGATAAGCCTAATAGGACACACCCTGCAGATGGAATCAGGGCTTCCCTGGTGCTGCTCAGCTGTACGCAAAGCCACGTCACTGCATCCTAAGCTGCTAATAGAGCGCCGGGCTGATATTAGCTCTTCCTCCTTCCTCGTCTGCTCTAATTTGGGACGGTTTATTCCCGGTGCTAAGCTCCCACCCCACCGTCGGACAGCCACAGGGCCGCAATCTTTACCTTTAATTGCAGTCTGCAGCAGGGGAACTTTTATTGATCCACAGCTAATCAGCACCATGCAGTGGGCTCAGCATCACGGCCCCAGCAAGCTGCAGCATTAACTCAACACTACTACTTTTTTTTTTTTTTTTTTTTTATAAATGCCATATGTTTGCCAGGAATAACTAAATAGGACTTTTTAATGTTATAATGTACAAAGAGAAGTAATGCATTTCAAAAGTGATGGAATCGCTGTTAAATCGTATTGACTTTCATAGTGATTGGATGGCTGTAATGCTGGTACGATACTTATGCATCATGTAGTTACCTCATTTATAATGTGATTTGAAATGGGAATAAAATCAGTATGTTTTGCACTTGTCAAGGCAGTTTTTTTTAGTTTAGGCCTTTGAAATTGTTAGTCTCTTGTTTTTAACCTTTTTTTTTTTTTCAAAAATGTCATAAACTAACGAGCTACGTTGCAACGGCTTAAAATGTGTTGAGTGAAACGCGCGACGAGCTTTCATTTCTTCTGCAGTTTTACATTTCATTCCTTTAAGGGTGTTATTTGGGAGAATGTCCCGGTTTCGGTTGATACTGCATATTTTCCAACACTATTAAGTGCCTTTTTGTAGTCCTGTATTTCAGAGGGAAGACGTGCTTTGTGAGCCTCAGCTAAACATTGTGGCGAGTCGTTGCATGTGTTCGGGCTCTGGTCTGTCATGTGATTTTAAAAACTGTATTTAATGCATAGAAAATCACATCCAATAAAGGTACAATTGTTTTTGGCGTTTTGTATTTATTTATTTGCCCGTGCAGATGAAGCATGTTTCTTATGACCCATTTGATGAATCTCTACAACTGTAACCCTGGTCTGTCTGGGTTCTGGGATCCTTATGATGCTGTTTTTTTTTTTTCACTGGGCAGAATGATTTACATTGAAACCGAAACACTTTCACACGCAAAGGTGGCAAGTGACGTTTCAACGTCACTCAACTTTTATTTACAGAGCCCTTTACAACACCCGAGCTGACAAAAGTGCTGTACATAAAATCAACATTATAGGAACAGAATTAAAAAAGCACATATAAACAAAGTACCAAATATGACGCAATGTTACTGAATGTTAAAACCCAGTCTGAATAGGTTGCCTGGCCTTAAAAACGCCAAAGTCAGTAGAGGTAGGAATGTCAGGAGGCCATTTGTTCCAGAGCTTGGGCCGAGCTCTAGGGACTTCTACAAAGAGCTAGTTTATTTGATGGCAGCTCGGTGGACTGCATTTTATCTAGGGGTATCGGTGGAAACGGGGGTGAACAGATGAACGGCACACTTTTTAGACTAGAAGCATTTTAAAACTATGCATTATGCACCACTTCACTACCTTGGCTCCACCTTTCACATAGGATCCTAATGCAACATTGAGGTTTGTGGTTGTAGCACTTCAAGAGGTATGAACACTTGTGCGAGGCATTGCTACAAAATCGCAACCCGGCAGTGAATTATTCTGCTGGTCAAATCTTTCTCTGAGTGAATGCCTCAGTGCAGGAAGTGAGGCTGCACTACCTTTTCTGTAAGTCGCCTCATAGATTCACTGAGGACCGGGTCATCCAAAGATTGGCCCCGAGCCGCGATCTGGCCCACCAGCACAAGTGTTGGATGCAGATAGAGACTTTACTTTTAATAAGGGTAAAATTATTATAGAATATGCACGTTTGAATATTCAACACAAAGTAGTTTTTCTTTTAATGAATAACATTTAATTTCATAATAACACCACATCTAGTTAATGACTCGCTCAAATGCAGACTTTGGTGCATCACAATCTGCTTTTAATTCATTTATCATATTTGGCTAAATACAGCAAGCTTTTTCAAATAAAGATTGACCCAAATCCTGCTACTATTGCTGAAAATAGACCCCAGAATTTGTTTATTTATTTTTTATCAAGCTCAAAAGAACGAGCAAACTGGATGGCCATCTTTTGATAACACAAATGATTTACACATCTTCAGAAAATATGACTAAATTGCGACCTTGGAGCTACCCAAATCTTTTTGTGGTGTTCATAATGATAGAAAATAAATTTGATTTTTTTTTTAAACCTGTTGATACTTTCATTTTGAAAATTTAGGGTCAGCATTGCAAATGTTTGATCAGTGTGTTTGTTTAATGGGCTGTTAATGAAAAAGACCAAAGCAAAAAACGTTCAACAGAGCAGACGTGTGTGAAAATGCCAGGTGGGACAACTGTGGTTAAATCTTCATGTGCGACTAGACTGATTTTTATTTTTTTTTATTTTAGAAAAACAAAGAGGATTTCAGATTCACAAGCAAGACTGTTTCTTTAACATAATCGAGAATGTATTATTTGGTGCAAAACATTTCCCATACTTCTAACTGCACACGTTTTTTCACTCACAAGGAAACTTTTTTGTGCACTCTTGCACAAAGTGCGTATCTCCTCTTCTTAGGACAAAAGATCAAATCTGATTTTAGTTGCAACCAAGCTGTGACACAACAGATAAAAATCAGGATTTTAACCGGTACGCTCAAGTGAGGCGTGGAGGATGCACATCCACAGTAGGAGGCATGATTGAGAGTCAGGAGCAGCCAAAACCAACACGTTCTGTCTGCCAGCCAAGCAAGAAGGAATTACCTAGAGACTGTAAGCTGCAGCACCCGAAGCTCTGTGAGGACGGGTCACTCACATCTACGCCGTTATTGGACTCAGGCACTTTAAATCATTTGTATTTACACTGCAAAAACGGATCTAAAAATAAGTAAAATCTTCTTAAATTTAGTGTATTTGTCCTTGATTTGAGCCATTAAATAAGATTATTTGCCAATGGAATGAGTATTTTGACCCCTAAAATAAGATAATTAGACATCCTGCACTTGAAATAAGATGATGGAGATGAGTTGTTCCTATTTTAAGTGCAAAAATCTTATTCCATTGGCAAAACATCTTATTTACCTGCTCAAATCAAGGACAAATACGCTCATTTTAAGAACATTTTACTTATTTCAAGTTCCGTTTTTGCAGTGTAGTCCAACCTCATCTGGGTGAGATAAATCAGAGAAATCTGAATTAAACCCAGTTATCTATTTGTGGTGTGGAATTAATGTTAAAACTGCTGTTAATAAAACAGAAATCTGTGTATGAATCTAAAGTCTTAAAATGACCTCAGCGCTCACCGTGATTGTCCTCTGAAGCAGAGCATGTGAACCGCCTGCAAGCCTGGTCCTCCTAAGTCACATGTTTGTCCAAACTTTCCATCACATAGGTCAAAATTTTCCAGTCAAAAGTACTTGAGGGCCAAAACGTATAAATAAGAAAAGTTCTATCTATCTATCTATCTATCTATCTATCTATCTATCTATCTATCTATCTATCTAGATTTTTTTTTACCTGCTCCACAAGACATGAATATGCAATATTTTAAGAAAGACCCCTGACTGTTATAAATGTTATAAAATTAAGATGTTCACAATGTAAAATCAAGGTAAATAAACTTTTTAAAACAAGCTTTGTAGCGACGTCTGAAGATGGCCTGGTGTTCTCATCAATATATCCAAATCGCTGTATTTCTGTACACAGAAAGCGTCTTTCTTTTTGATACAGCAGTGATTAAGGATCCAACACATGAAAAAGCAGCATGCTCGTTTGGGTTGACAAGAAAATCAGATTAAAGGGTTAAAAGCAATATGACTTTAGGCAGAAATGCAGATTTTCTAGTTCCTTTTATTTTCTGTTGGAATCTAAACTACTTCCCGTGTTTTAGGAGACAACAGCACGTTTTTCTATGTCCACTCTACATACAGTATGTGAGTACTTTGGACGGCTCCCTTTTTCAGTGGCTCGCCACAGAAAAGCATTACAACCTGCACATAGACTTGCCAGAGGTCTTACCCTGGAGGCCCTTTCTGATGCAACCGGGATTCAAACCCGGGTTCCTGGTTTCAAAGAGGCGGATTTAGCCCCCCCACAGCAGCACAGAAGGACTGAGATTTATGAGTTTAAGTCTGCCAAACACCTTGAGAAAGAAAACTGAAATTAGCCCAAATTGGAATTGGCAATGCACAGATCAGAGAAAACCTGAATTTGTTGTCAAGACTCAAGAGTTTTTATTGTCAGTACATAACCATGGTGACATTTTGGTGAGAATTTGCATGTAACGCACAATCAGTCCATGAAAGCCTGATCGACGCCCAGATTGAGTTTGCTGTGACTGAAAACGTGTCGCCTCCGTTCATTCTTTCTTTTTCTTTTCTTATATATGCTGTCCATCCCAGTTGTAGTCTTAAAAATAGTTTAAAGTTTTCATGTGAAGAATTTCTCCTTCATCCTGTTTCATCTTCTTAAAGAACGTAGAAATCTACTTTGGCGTTTTATTAAGATTCTCCCGCCCGTTGCCTCAGGTCAGCTGACCAGCTGCTCCTGGAGATACCGAGGTCCGAACTTAAGCTCAGAGGAGACAATGCTTTCAATGTCGCCGCTCCTAAGTTATGGAACGATTTGCCATTGCATATTAGCCCTTTGGCTTTTAACACAAGTTGAGACTTTAGCTCTTATTCCATTTCATGTTTCTGTTGAAATCTTTTGTTCTTTCCATTTTGAACGCTGATTGATTATTGTCTGTACAGCACTTTGTCACAGCTGCTGTTTTTTTAAAGTGCTTTATAAATAAACTAGTAGTAGTAGTATTAACATAGAAACATAGAACTGCCCTACTTAATTAATATAAATATACATTATGAGACAGAAAACATAAAAAAACTCCACAAACTATA
The DNA here is from genome assembly GCF_011125445.2 of Fundulus heteroclitus. Classification (NCBI taxonomy): domain Eukaryota; kingdom Metazoa; phylum Chordata; class Actinopteri; order Cyprinodontiformes; family Fundulidae; genus Fundulus; species Fundulus heteroclitus. The sequence continues at coordinate 18,533,797 of NC_046363.1, read as the reverse complement.
CATGCTTATGTCACAATACTAACCTGAAGCTGAAACATGTCACCCTGCATGTAAATGTCCTTTTTAGACAGCATGTTGATACGTGACCTCACTTTTTACACCAGACACATGCTAGAAGGCGCTTGCTGGCCTTGTGCAGCCACCATCTGCCCTCCTAGGCATCTGTAGCAAACTAGCTGCTGTCGAGGTTTTATGCAACTCCTCAGAGCAGACATGAAGCTTTTTTTTTTTTTATCTTTGCTGACTTTATTATAATCGTAGTTTTTTTTGTTTGCTTCTAGTTAGGGATTTCCAGACGTATCAGACTGAAACTGAAGAACTCTGTGGCTGAACTCCACTCCTATCAGTCCCATCTGAAATGTAGCCGCCCGTCAACACAGCCAGCAGCATCTGAGAGCAAATTAGCCGAGCGTCATAAATCCCTCTTTTATGTCTCCCTGTTTTCTTCTGGCACACGAATGCAAACTAAAACTGTTTTTCTCCCAGGATAGATTTAGGGTGCTTTCCGTCTTCGGCCATAGGCTCCAGTGTCATAAATCCCACCTTCATTTCCTCTGCTCTCCTCGAATGCAATTTGTTGCTGTAATAAGCAATCGGAGGCTGTAATGTGCCGATTATGGGCCACTTAGTGCGACTGTGCAGCCGCGCTTGGTTAGGGATCCGGGGATTTTTAATTGCAGATTGACTAAGACAATTGTTATTACTTTGGCAGTGTTTGGCCTGACCTTTATCCCCGCTTTCATTTTCTCACATTAACTGGGAAGTGTCGGTGTTATCTGCATGTTGCATTTGTCAAGAATACCCCACCTCCAGCAGCAGCAGCACAGTAAAACGGATAGATTATTTTAATATCTTTGTTTCTGGCTTTGTGCCACAAGGAGTGAGCTGAACTGCTGTTGTGACGCCGCTTCAGGTACACGCTGTCCTGGGAATGGAGCCTGCGTCCCCCGACCACCTTCTCGGCCGCAGTGGCTTGAGATGCCTGCCTTGAGGTGTAATTAGGTTTTAAGAGTTGAATCCAGGCCCCATTAAATTATATTCTGCATGCAGGGGAGTTAATTGGGTTTGGGCCCTGCTGGCACATTGCATGTGCACTGGAAACATTTACCCAACATTAAGCCCCAATTAGGCTTTTCATGATGGGAAACTTGTTGCCGGATGATGGGATGTAGAGATGCTGATGGTCGACGGACCGACGGTGCCATTTATCAGGAGCCGTTGTAACGCGGCAGCAGGCTCGCTTGCAGTATACACAGTAAACGTATGCATGAAACTTTGCAAAAGTGTTCACACCCCTGGAACTTTTCCACACTGCAACCACAGCATTTTTGCGAGAAACGATGATTGCAGATTAATTGTCATTCAGATTTTGGGTTGTCTCACTGGAGGGTGAACGTCCTCGCCAGTCTGGTCTGTTGCAGCATTTAGCAGGACTGCCCTGCGCTCAGCTTTATCCATCTTCCAGTCAACTCTGACCCGCTGAGGAAAACCACCATCCCTCCACAGCCGTGTTTGACATGTGGGACAGTGTGTAGGGTTAGATTTCCTTCCCTACTGATTTCCTCTGGGAAATCAGTAGGGAAGGAAATGGGGCTCTATCTGACCAGAGCCCCATCTTCCACACGTTTGCTCCCTTGTTGATTGTCCCACCTGAGCTGTGGATCTCTGCAGCTCCTCCAGAGTTACCATGGGCCTTCTGGCTGTTTCTCTGAATAAATCTCTCCCTCTCCAGGCAGGCAGTTTAGGGGAACCGCCATCTCCTGGTACCCCTCCAGCTGTGCTGTAGTCTTTTCATTTTCAGTGTGGGAGCCCTGAAAAGCTTGGGATTTTGTTTTATAACCTAACCCTGGTTTAAACTTCTCCGCACCTTCTCCCTGACCTGAATGCGCTGTTTGCTGTCTGACGTTCTTTCACAGAACTCTGAGGCCTTCAAAGAACAGCCGGATTTGCACTGAGTTTAACACACGGGACGGGACTCTAGTTCAATAATTAAGTGGCTTATGAAGTCAGCGGGTTGTGCTGGATTTTATTACGGTGCATCAGAGTACAGAGGGCTGCATACATATTCTGCCTTCTTTACAGTCACGTACCATTTTTGGGATGCTTTTGCAAATCTCAGCAATTTTATAATCAGCTGAAAAACTTGTTCCTTTTACAGTCCTCCAGCTTGTTGTGCAGAGTAGTCTCTCTGTCTGAGTGTGAAAGTTTAATTTGTGTGTATGTGTGTGTGAATGTGTGTGTGTGTGTGTGTGTGTGTTAGCGGAGCGCTGCAGTGCGCATGCTCCCGCTCAGCTCAGCTCAGCGCAGCAGCTAATGCAGTTATATAACAGTTAGCGCAGCCGGCGTCTGCTGTGAGCCAAATGCCAGGCCAGCCTGGTTACATAAGCCTGTCAGAGTCATATTGTAGCGGCGCAGAGCGCTCACACCACAGCCTGGCTCTGCGCTCCTTGTCAGCGTCTCCTCCTCTGTCTCTCGCCGTTCCTCCTGCTGTATTTCTTTGCTCCTCTGTCCTCTCCTCTTTTTTTTCCACCCCCCCTCCCTCCCTCCCTCTCCTCCTTTCCTCTCCTCTCCTTCCTCTTCCTCTCTGCCGCTGCGGCGCCGCTCTCTGCACTGAGAACAAAAGAGTTAAAGAGTGCTGGATGCAGATGCAGAGACAGTTCGGAAAAATACGAGGCACAAAAGTTCCACCGAGGGCAAAAAAAAGAAAACATCCCCATGCGTGCAAGTTCACCTGCGTCAGGTTTTCATCTGACACACACGTCACGATGGATCTGGAAGTTATTACCCATCTCACATGAGGTGTGTGTGTCGGCTCTCGTCACAACCTGCCCTCTGATGCCTGCTGGGCCTTAAGCGCCCATTTGATCCGCTCCACAACGATGCGTGCACCAGTCAGGGCTGCATCTGTCGGTGACCTTTACCACACCTGACCCTCAGCGCTCCTCTCCTCGTCCCTCGGGTGTTAGAGGACCAAAGGAACGGGTCAGGATGAGAGGAGAGAGATGTGTGGAGAATCATTCCTTGTATCTATTTTTAGTGTCACACCTGACCCAACGCTGCTCGGATATGTTTATAAAGGGTGGGGTTGGGAATAAAAGGCCAGCTATTGAGGGCAAAAATTAACAAAACCATAAATAAATGAATGAAATACTCTCTCACTGTTGTTGGTTTCATACCTACATTTCACCCCTTGCTATTTTCAGTTCAAACCCATAATTATATATTAACCTTGTAAAGTATTTTAATGAGTTGTGGAGAAAAAAACTATGAAATCTTGTGCATAATATACTTCTTGCATTTAATCATCGTAACACTTTAGGGTTGCTAACACAAAATTGCCTTAAATTTTGGCTTTGACCCCCATTTGAGCCAGTTGACTTTTATAAAACATAAGAGATTATTACCCCTAATCAGAGGTGGGTAGTAACCAGTCACATTTACTCTGTTACCTTTACTTGAGGTACAAAATTTACTTTTAGGAGTAGTTTTACTGCACTGTACTTTTCACTTTTACTCGAGTCGTATTATTACTCAAGTATCACTACTCTTACTTCAGTAAACTTTCTGGCTGCTCTACCTACTGTGAGTAACTTAGTGAATAAAGAACAGACTTATTTTAACCAAAAATGCATCAGAGAGACAAAAACCTCGACTTTATTAAAGTGATAGTTCTTATTTCTAGACAAGCTTTGTGATTTCAATGTTATTTTCTAATTGCTGAGCTCATTGAACTATTTGGAGGTCAAATGAACTTAAAGTAAACAGTAGATGTTGTCACTAGAAGTACTTTGCGTTGTTCTAACATACTGCATATCCATTAACTGCAGTAAATGCTGCTTTCAAGTTCAATGTTGAAAAAAATTGTTTTGAAAAGTTTTTCTTTTGTCTTAGTGTCTTTAGTGGATCTTTTGTCTTTAAAATACCAGAATGTGCACACAACCTTATATTTCCATTTGTCTGATTACATAATTTATAAATATTAAATCATCAGCTGTTATGATTAGTTACTCAGTACTTGAGTAGCCTTTCTTACTCTTACTTGAGTAATCTCTTGGCTGAAAACTTTTTACTTTTACTTGAGTAAAAATATATTGAAGTAGTGCTACTCTTACTTGAGTACCATTTTTGGCTACTCCACCCACCTCTGCCCCTAATCAAACCGAAACCAATCTAATAGGCCTTCTGTTAGTAGACATTATAATTTCTTGGATTCACGTCCAGAAATGTCCTTACAGTAAACTATGAGCAAAGAACAGAAAATTATTTTAATTTGTCTGTTTTTAGTGCAGGAACTAAACGCTGTGCTGTAGACAGCTCCATTTCCTAAAATGAATATACATCTAAATAAATATACATAGCTTTTTATTTTAGGAATAAAATAAAAATATATGTAGGAAATTGGTATTGCTAATAATAAAAATGTATTTTAAAAAAATCTACAATTTACTGTAAGGTATAAGATCCCAGGAGGTTATTTACAGTTATCTTAATCAAAGGCTCATAATGTGTCCCTGGTCCACATCGCCTGTTCTGGTCTGTACCTGCATCCTCTGTTCTCCTGCTCATCCATGGGAGCAGCTGAGCTTCGTCCTTGGCTTCAGCAGATATGTTGAGTATGATGGTGCATGTTCAAAGGTATCCACAGTCTGTGGGGTCCTCAGGTGGTCCGGGAGAGCATTCTACAGCCTGGGAGCAGCTGAGCAGAAAGCCCCATCTCCCATTGTACGGAGCTTTGTCCTTGGATTCAGCAGATGTGTTGAGTATGAGGGTGATGTGGTGACGTTTGCGCACCCTCATCAGGATCCAAGCAGCGCTGTTTTGTATGTACTGCAGCTTCTGAAGGCTTTTCTCAGGGATCCCGATGTGGAGCGCATTGCAGCCTCAAAGGTCAGATGAGAGTCCATTTTAACACCCAGGTTAGTGGCAGATGTTGAGAGTTTGTCCAGAGAAGGTGATGCTGAGTGCCGACTCAGATGGCTTCAGTCTTGGAGCTGTTTAGCTGAAGGAAGCTTTGATTCATCCACGCCTTTACCTCCTCCAGCCAGGTGGTCATAGTTGTTGATGATGGTCGGGCAGCAGAGGGCGTTGGGTTTGTCCTGAGGTAGAGCTGAGGACATGATGGCGTGCAGAGGAAGTCAGCAGCAAGCATTACAATCACAGTTGAATGCCTGTAGCCATTTTCCTCCCCTTTTGGAGCAACGTCATCTGTATCAGGTCAGGACTCTTCTCTCTGTGACACTCCAACCAACAGGCTGCAAATATTATTGGTGACCTAAGAGTGTGCTTAGGATGGGATACAGCAACATCAACAAAAACTGTGATGTTAATATTGTGGCAATGATGCTATATTTAACATATATTGTGCTATTCTATAAATAATATGCTTGAGAGGTCCAGCAGAATTGATCTCGAGCATTTTCTGTCTCCCCTGGTGTTTCGGCTCTAAGTTCTTGTTCATAAACAAAGCGTCTGTGAGCTGAAAAAAATAATAATAATAAAATAAAACGCTCTAAAACAACAGGAACGGGTGCGTGTCAGCCTCCTGGAACCCCTGACCCCGCAGCTCTGAGCCACTTCGCCCCGCTAATTAGAAATAGTCTCAACCAGGAAGTGCTGCCGCCAGCCAATGGCCGTCGCCGCCAGCTCATGGGTTATTCACGAGCCGCGCCGGCCCACTGGTGGAGGCTGACAGGAGGGCGGCGCACCGCGGGAGCTGCCGTGCGGGGTGGTGCGGGGAGTGCGGAGCGTGTGGTGCGTAGGGCGAGATGTTGTTTTGTTGTGGCGATCAGCTGAACGTGGCATCGCCGTCCGGTCTGACACAGCAGCAGCAGCAGGAGGAGGAGGTGGAGGAGAAGGAGGAAGAGGAGGAGGAGGAGGGACCCCGCACCCCAACACCAGCGCGACTCTGCGTCCACAGCAGCGCCACACGGCCGCCGCGTCCGGCGCATCTCAACCCAGGAAATGCGGACTTCTGGCCCTTTCGCTTCGGGATAGATGGCTGCAGCGCGCACACCGTAGCGAGCTGGTAAATATTAACCTAAATGTTTCTGTGCGGGAATCGGTTTCGGTTGTATGGCGGTGGCTGAGAGAGAGAGAGAGAGGGGTGAGAAGTTGAGAGCAGATCCCACCCATGACTTTCTCTGCCTGGTTGTGCGTTAAAGTTAAGTTGCCTGGACCGATCAAAGCTGCTTGTTGTGTTGATTGTTCATTAAATATATGCTGCACGTAGACGAGCTCAGCAGGCAGGCAGGCAGGCAGGTCAGCTGGATGCCCGGGCTCCGACCCGCTCCAGCAGCATACTGGGGTGGCGGCTGCTGGACATGCAGCTGGCGGCACAACATGCCTCATCACCAAGCCTTCACTCGCCCCCTCTTTGGTCTCCACAAGAAAGCGGCTGATGAGATATGTGCTCTATATAGAAGAAGATCCAGATGGTCCAGCCCGTGTGGTCGTTCAAAGCAGGCTGCACCTCCACTTTGTGGATTTGTAGAGGATGACATCATGCTTCACTCAGTTGGTCTGCCCTCCTGGTGTAGATGCGCTAAGTTAAGCCCTTGTTTTGGTTTCTCTTAGGGCTTTCCACGCAGAAGAGGGAGGGGGGGGGAGGGGGTGGGGGGGTGGAAAGACCTTGTTACTTTTGTCCGACTTGTTGAGCATGCAAACGAACCTCTAGCGAACCTCTAGATTTTTGCATAAATGTACCCTATGTGAACAGATTTGCAAACACGTTTCGAAAATAGCACGCAAGCTGCAACACATTAGTTTATGGGTCAAACTGCACGAACTGAGTTTGCAGGCGCATCTGCATGACTTAAGAATATCATGTAAACGCTCCTTTACTTTTTAGTAAACCAGTTCAAAAAGTTAAACTGATTCATTATTAAGTTATATTTTTTAAGCTCTTATTATTTATGTTGATGATGAAGGCTTAGAGCTAGTGAAAACCCAGAAATAGTGTAGGTGATATATCACACTCAACTAATAAAGATAATAAACATTTTAAATGCAGAAATGTCAGCTTACTGAGTATGTGTATAAATGCATGTATATATATATATATATATATATATATATATATATATATATATATATATATATATATATATATATATATATATATATATATATATATATGGCTGGGGTTCCTTTTGCATTGATTACTGTCTGACAGCATTGTTGGGTCTGGTGTCTCTCATTGTCCTCATGATGATGCTCCGAAGGTTATCTGAGGGGTTTAGGTCAAGAGAGTAGGTCATGACTGTCGAGACTTCATACCTAAAGCAACGGCGGTTTCTTACTCAAGACTTGAAACCTCTTATATGAAATGTGGAATTTACTTTCATCTGAAAACAGGAGTTTGGACCACTGAGAAACAGCTCAATCTTGTTTCCCCTTGGCCCAGGTGAGACTCTTCTGACATTTTCCCTGGTTCAGCAGTGGCTTACCACAGGGAATGCAGCTGTAGCCCCGGGGTGATGGCTCTTGACTCTTCACTCCAGCCACAGTCCAAGCCTGGTGCACTCACCCAACCGCTTGAACATGTTTTGCTTCACAACCTCTCTAAGGCTGTGGCCACGAGTGTTACCTGTGCACCTTTTTCACCTGCACTTGTTCTTGCACTCAACTTTCCAGTGATGTACTTTCAACATCCAGCCTCTTTAGCAGCGACTCTTTGTGACTTTTCCTACTTGTGGACGGAGCAGTTTACTGTGTGCTGGAAAGCTTTTAAGACCACACTCTTTCCCATGTTTGTGTAAGCCACAGCATCACAATAGGGTAACAATTATACTATAAAAATCCCGTTTTAGAGCTGATGCAATATTTAAAGTTTCTGAGAAAATACATTTGGGGTTTTCATTTGCAGTAAGCCATAATTGTTTGAAATAATAGAAAAAAAAATCTCCCTTTGTGCAATATAATTGTATTGAAGTATACGAGTTTCACCTTTTCGAATTGAATGACTGACACAAACCCTTTGATGATGTTCCACCGTTCCCAGCGTTAACTTTATTATATTACGGTGACAAATCCAGGAGTCCCCAGGGATTTCCCCACTGTAAACTGAGCGTTTTTTGTTAATTTATTTTAGATGCTTTTTTACACACCAGTTGTAGTGATGTCGAAGATTGTATATAATAGGGAGGGTTGTCAAAATAATCCATGCATCAATGGTTGAGAGCAACATAAAAATGTCAGCAAAGCTCCTATCTGCGGCAGTTCAGAACGGGGACATTTGGTCTGACCTGAGGGCTGCACCAACCCCCCCCCCCCCCCCCCCCCCACACACACACACACCCACACACAACTACCGCCAGGATTCACCAGTTTTCTGGGGAAACCCCAAGTCCCATTTTGGTTCAAGGATCATAACCAGCTGCTTAGTTCACGTGTACCTTGGGCCAGCCTTGGTGAACAAACTAATTAACTTTCTGATGTTGTCATTCAATTCAACGGTGAAATTAGTTGAGTATTTGCAGATTTCTCAAGAGTTTAGGTTCACCTGATGTTACTCTACAGCAGACTGAAGTCCTCCGGTTAAGTAGAAAACAATCAAAAATAAGACTGTTACCCTCCCCAGGTGTCGAGCAGTAAAGTTTACTCCTAGAAAAAGACACATCATGCTTATGGAGGTCATGTGTGAACATGGGTTCATTTCAAGAATACGTAAGGGCCTCTTGGACTGTGGCTCTGTGTTTGGTGTTTCTCAATCAGAACCTTTTCGAAGGACTGTCTCTAATGCTATTGTTGATCAAGTTGATTACTCAAAGCATGTTTTTCCTATGGTCTCTCTTAATTGCCCTTAGGTGTAAGTGTGTGCGTGCTTGGTAGTTTGTCCTGTCTGTCCCTGTGTTGCCCTGTGATGGACAGGCGACCTGTGGAGCCCCCCCCCCCCCCCCCCCCCCCCCCCCGCAGCCCTGCATGAATAAGTGGGTACGGATAATGGCTGGCTGGATGAATGTTTGTCTATGTTTATATTGAAAACAGTGCATGCTATATCCTATTATCACTAAAAAAAAAAGTATACCGATCCAGTCCTAACTGAACAACTAAACTCCTCATTCCATGTAGATGAGCATGTACCTTAGTAAAGATTGTTTGATGACATGAAGCGATAAAAAAAATGTCACATGGACGTGTCAGTCAACATGGACGTGTCAGTCAACAGCTAAGCAGTGTCAGTGTTACTACAAACTGCGCTGCTATTCACTGCTGCAGAAACTTGCACGATGAATTTTCTCAGGTACATTATTAGAGAAACAAGTCTGTCACGACTGCATAATTCAGTCAGACATGGCCGTCTATGGTTGTTCTCTCACTGATAACTGCGGATCAAAACAAGCCTTGTACAGTGTCCTGCAAAAGTATTCACAGCACTTGAACATCTTCACGCTTTGTCAGGTTACAACCACAGACTTTAATGTATTTTTATTGGGATTTTATGTGACAACATAGAGGTTAATGATTGTAAAGTGAAATGGTTCATGGTAAAGTGTGCCATACAATTGGAGTTAATCCATTCTACTCTGATACTCTGAAACAAAACCCAGGGCAGCCAGTTGCTTTGGCATGTTGAACACTGTTCAGTCCAGCATGTGTAAATGTGCAGAGTATGGCACAAACCTACCAAGACATGCTGGCATTATATTGGGAAACAGGCAGGAGTTCAGTGCTCTAGGAACTGCTGAGATCCACACCTCAGGTGTCTGAATTTGTTGACAGAAGAACAATTAGTTGCACATTCGACAAATCGGGTCTTTGATATGAACTGAATGGAAAGCCATAGAGAAGACTTGGTAAACATGTGTAGAAGGTGCTCTGGCCAGATGGGACAAAATGTAAGTTTTGGCCTACATTTAAAATGTTACGTGTGGTGAAAAGCTAATACTGCACACAGCATCTTCTCCATTATAAAACACAGTGGTAGCAGCATCATGCTGTGGGAATGCTTTTCATCAACAGGGAGAGGGAAGCTAGTCAGACTTCAAGGTAAGATAAATGGAACCAAATCATTATCTGTAGCAAGATTTTAAAATTGATGTTTACGGACACTCTCTATTCAGTCTGAATAAGATCAAATCTATTTAGCAATAAATAAATAAACACCTCAGGTGTATTTGCAGAAAAAGTGTTTTTACAAATCGTTAAAGGGATCTTATCTCTTATTTTGACCATAAAAAGAAAACACAGAAAACCATATATTAATCTTCAAACAAAACAGTGTACCCAACCATTCGTCCTGGTAGTGTTTACTCAGTGGTGGGCACAGTTACAATAATCCGAAAATAGATAATTGGAGGACTCATTTTTTGTTCATCGTTTTACCATTCAAGCTCAGTTTAGAAAATTGTTTACAGACTGGTTATTGTCGATTTTATTTGATTTCGATTGAACGATAACGTTCGATACCGTTCACAACAAGACAGTCATCCGCAATTTATGTCACATCCTGGCTTGCGATACACATCCACCCAGACTTTTCTACAGCAGTACGAGTCACGGCTCGACAAAAAACATTGTAAAAAGCCGTGCTGCTTTCGCCTTACCGTTCTTCTTGTTATGATGCGGTCAGCTCCCGATGTCGGCTCCCATTGCTCAAAAACAGAGACGCCGGTATCCACATTTTTTACTGTAAACTGCACTGCTGTGTGACTCTAATCGATTTAATTAGTAATGTAACAGAGCTTTCTGCGTTTGTCACTGGCAATGCATGAGATGGAAGGAAACTGGAGTCAGAGCTGGGCTTCTGTACAAAACACCAGGCAGTTGATTTCCCTACAGCAATCCTCGAGGGACATTTAACCAGCATGTGTAAAATAGGAAAGCATGTTTCTCTTACACAGCAACAATGAAGCCAATCTTTATTTATGGTTTTCTAGTAAAATAATGCACATTAGATATATGATATCACTGATGTTATAACAACAAGTGACTCTAAACGTCAATACCTATTTCACATTTTTTAAAGAAGGATGATAGAGAGAAAAAGTGACTCCATAAATACTCAGCTCTGTGTTCTAGGCTTCCTGCAGTGTTGCCAGGTTTTCTTATTATCAGCGACTTTAGGTTTGTTCATTTATACTGTGTTTCAAGTTAGAGGTAATAGAGCTGGTTGCTTGTTTCTCTTGAAATAGTTGGCAACACCGATGTGGCTTACTGACTCACACGCAACGTTTTTTTTCTATATGCAGTGGTCTGGGCACAAACGGATAGAATATTCTTCTCATAAGCTTCCACTACCGTGTAAAAGTTAAAATTTACGTCATTTATCCTGAACTAAAACAGCTATCCCCTTAAACATGCAGTGCTGCGCACATTCGTCATTTGGTGTGTGTGCACGGCACCTTTGGTCTGAAGATGTGTGACACAGACTGAAAGCCGTTTGTTAGCAGTTAGCGTTAGCTTCCTCAAATTTCCTTATTTATCTTCAGTTTAACGGCTGCGAAGCTAATATTTTTGTGTGGAATTTGAGTTTGCAACGCTAACCTTTTGGTGGCGATCAGCCAACAAAAACATTGTTGTGCCATCTGCCTGCAGTACTGCGGAGCAATCAAAAAGCAAGATGACATTTAACGCAGCTACAGTACGAACCAGTAGACCGTCCTGCAATGCCTTGCAGCAAAGTAACAGCTCGGCGTGGTCAAAGAACAATTCAATCTACAAAACGTTACCTACTATTATCTACAAAATTTCTTCCTTTACTAACGATTAGAGTAAAAACAAAGTGTAAAACACAGAAGTAGCGTATAATAATAACCTGACAACAGCCAGCTGCATGTATCGCTCCGCCTAGCTCCACTCACATACATCTGGGACCTCTCCATAGGAATTGCCTTTACTGAAGCCTGGGCCTTATCAAAAATCCTTGCATATGATTGGATAAGCCACTTGTCTGTCATCTTTATCGACGTGTTATTTCAACCACTCACACCGAAGCTAACCCGTGACGCTGATGAGACCGACGCGGAAAAAAAAAAAACTTTATTTTTTTTTTTATGTGTTTGCGGCTGTAGTGCAGGGTTTCCCGCAGCGCTATCTTGGCGAGGCGGCCGCGGAAAACGTGCCCCCCCCCCCCCCCCCCCCCCCCGCTCCGCGAGCCGGTCCGCGGAAAACGTGTCGTCCACCCCCCCCCCACCCCGCTCCGCGAGCCGGTCCGCCTCGCAGAAGCAAATTCCTGCGGGAAACACTGTAGTGGTCACACCGAAGCTAAGAAGAGGGGGGAAGACAGGCGGCAAAGCGCCGCGGGTCGGAGTCGATCCCGGGCTGACCGCCCGAGCCGTTCTCTGATGTTCTTTTGATGAAACAATATTAGGTAGATTGGACAACACGGAAGAAATAGCAGCATCAATGTTAACGCTTGCTTCCTCGATGCGAGCCGCCATTGTTGTTGGAATCTCACGGTGGCTTCTCCACTACGTCACATCCATGAAACACCCGCCCTGCGTCCTGATTGGCCAGACCAAAAATTTGGTTGGGGAAATCATTTTCAATGAGCGATGTCCCAGATGTATGTGAGTGGAGCTAGGCGGAGCGATACATGCAGCTGGCTGTTGTCAGGTTAGTATAATAAGCCAACAGGGTGCAATAATTTAAAAGGAAAACTTTGGTATGCAACCAGAGTAAGCTACTGGTATAGAAATTCACAAAGTCATAGTACAAGACTAGGCCCCTTTAAAAAAGATACTAGTGGTATGAGTACTTCTTGCATGGCTCTGTACAGGGGTTGGATGTGAAGCTTGATGACTCAAATGTAAAAAAGGCAAACGGGAGGGGAGTTTGGGAAGGAAGGGTGGGGGTGGGGTGTCGTAGTTGGTAGAGACTGTCAGAAATGACTCTCACCATGACAGTAAAAACGGCAAGAAAAATAGGATGACACTGAGGTAAAGATTTAGTAACTCCTCGGTTGTGAGTGTTGGTCTGCTGGCCTTTTTTCATGATCATTTGCTTGACACGTCCTTCAGAGTAGTAAATAGCATGTGTGAGCCTGCTTAAGTTTTGATTCTGTGTGAGAGCCTCAGTAAAAAAGATGGCAGTATAAAAAAAAAAAAAAAAAAAAACAGAACTGTGACACACACACTTAAGTCATAAAATCTGTTTCGCTGGCAGACTGAAACCTCTTGATGTCCATGCTGCTGCTGATTAATCCTGTTCGGCGAAGCGCCGTCGAAGAATAGACTCACTGTTGCACTGGGAGGCCAGACTGAACCAGGAACAAGACATTGGATACACATTTACACGAGCACAAAGTGCAGAGAGGAGGCCAGGAGTGCCATTCTGGCAGCTTCACAAGTGTCCCACTAGCCTAATAATCTTATTCCCGGGCATTCAGGGTACTCCGAGCTGGTGCTTTATTAAGACCAGTGCAGGCTTGTGTGTCGTATATTTGTACAAAAATTGTGTCAGGGTGTGTGGTTGTTGGGGGTGGAAGGGGGTTCAGTTTTCCATCCAGTTCTTGTTCAGGCCAAAGTGTTTGGCTGCCTCTTGAACTGCAGATTACGTTTCCCCCTATGTGCCACGGGCTAGTGTCTGGATGTGTGTTTTACCGCGAATACTTGGCCCTGTCCCATGTGTATTCGCCCCGGGTTATGTAATGATAAATGCACACGATGGTGTACGTACCAGTGCAGGTTCTGCAGGATAAAAGAGCTCATAAAAAACGGGCGGCTGTTCATTCAAACGCTCCCTTCGTAAGAGTTAATGATTACCTGGTCCTGCACAGTTGGTAGCCAACTGGAATGTTAGTGAGTTTGCTGTTTGCGATGGCACTCCTCCTTTAAAACGAGCCACTTTTTTTTTTTTTTTTTTTTTTTACACCAGAGCAACGCCAGCTTTTCACCAACCCATTATGTTATGCAGTTCTTGCCTGGGTTATATTTTGCATTGTTCCCTTGTGTTTCTCTTGTAATCCCTCTGAGTTCTTCTTATAGCAACACTGAGGGCACTTTTTTGCACATTGGCCAGCGTTGTGAAACTGTTTTTGTTGTTGTGTGATTGTAAGGCCTCTGAGCTGAACACCACAGGTATGTTTGGAAAGGGATGGGTCACGATATCACTGGTGAGATTTGTGCAATGTGGGGAGGAACTCATGAGGATGGAAAAAAATGCATACTCAGATAACGTTTCAAAGTCAAATGTAATGCCTCGCAAAAGTATTAACAGCATTCAATGTTTTTTTTGCATTGTGATGTTGCGAGAAGTTTAAAGTGACGTTAGGTTATAAAACAATATCCCAAGCTTTAAACTTCTCATAGAGCTCTGCTCAATCCCTCATCTAAAACAGGAAATATTACAGTACTGCAACCCTGTCAATACCAGGCAAGGCAAGTTTATTTATAAAGCACTTTTCAGTAACAAGATTATTCAAAAACCTGTACATGAACAAAAAAATAAAACATTACAGAGGAAAGAAAAACATTACAGAAGCACATTACAGTGGAATAGTAAGCAGTAGAATATGACAAGTTGGACTACAAACTTTAACATTAACATTTATAGGCAACTCACAAGGGTGCCTTTAACGGACAGGCTAGGGAAAGGAGAGCATTAGTCAGAAATGTAGCCAAGAGACCGATGGTAACTCTGAAGGAGCTACAGAGACCCACAGCTCAGGTGGAAGAGACAGTTATTTGTCCTACATACCACAAATCTGGACTCTGTGACAGAATAGCAAGCAGATAACCACTGTTGAAGTAAAGCCATATAAATTTACATTTATTGTTTGGTGCAGTAGCCAAAATGCTAAGTGTGTGTGGGGCGAGGTGTGTGGAGGGGGTGTGTGTAAATGTACATAAATGCACACATTGCTAATTAGATGATGGCTGCGGGTGGTTGGTTTCCCTTTTATGTATAAAATTCTAATAAACTACATGTTTAAAGTCCGAGGCTGTAACATGACGAAATGTGGAACGGTTCAAGGCGTATTAATACTCATGTGACGCTCTCAGTTAGCATGGCTGCACATTGTCACGAACGATGCAGTCTTTGTACTGATTGATGATGTAGAGGAGGTATTGTTTTTCAGACCAGGATATCACTTCCTCTTCTAAATCTCAAGCATCCTAGCTCTGGGTCCCATGACACCTCTCAGACCACACCCTTTGACAAAGAGGGTTTCGGCGCAGATTACAGCCTCCAGATGCCTCTCCACAACCTTAATCTGTGCTCATTAAGCAAACACCTGCAAAGAGGGCAGCTGTTTACCTTTGGTTTAACTCCCCTGAAATTGCATGGCTGCATCGTCCATTAGCATCTTCATCTGTTTTGTTTTATAGCATTAACACGGCAGTGGGGATGTCAGTAACACTGTTTAGGGAACGTATGAGGAAGGAGAGAATGAGAAAACACATAACACTAGGAGCTCTAATCGTGTTGTTTGAATTAAAAAAATGCCCTTTTTTTTAATCTTCTCCAAATCCAATTCCTTTCCACTTCTCCGAAGGAGTCGTATGTTTCAGCGTGTTATGGTACCCCTGCAGAAACCGCATGAGAGGATTGGAGAGGATTTCTGCTCTGTGGGAGGTTAAGAGAGCTTTTTGGAGTAGAAATCCTCCCAACTTTGCTGCGGATCTGCCGAGCAAATCAAGGCAGCGGGCAATGCTCCGGTGCAATCCTCCCCCAGCCGTGCTTCTGTCACTGAAGCGGGGAGGCTGAACTAACCCTGCAGATGCACAACCACCAGCAGCTCACCGCCACCTTCTTTAGCTGTACTTTTTAAAAGCCCTGAGAAATCTGCGGCGCAGCCTTCAATAAAATCCAGATTTGTTTTGTCTGACTCCTGGTGCTGGCAGTCTGCAGCGTGCCATGTTCGGCCTTGAGGAACAGTCTCTTACCTGTGGGGCTTTCAGGCTCTGAAGTGTGGACGACTTGCAGGGAGCTTCTTTTTATTTTGTGGGGTCTGCTGTGTGTTCCATTGAGAAACTGAATATTATGGAATATACATTTTATCCATAATGCTTAGAGTAACACACACAGGGCCTCATACAGGTTCTCATTCTCCTTCCCGTTTTAAAGACATTTTTCCCACGTCACAGTCACTATTGTGTATTTTATTGTGATTTGATTTGTAGCGACAAGACAGCAAACAATGGCAAATGACTGTGAAATGGAAGGAAACGATGCAAATTAAAAATCTGAAAGGTGCGGTGTGCATCTTTATTCGGTCCTTTTCAATCTGAGACCTCTGGATGGAATAAAAGAGAGACAGTCGATTTTAGATTTGTAGAGGAAGGTTTTCTTGTCAGATTAAAACCAAAATTGGAAAATTAATGCCGTTAAATATAACGGAATACTGAAGAGAAAACAAGTTTGAGATAATAAAATAGTAGCAAGTACAGGTGCTGGTGTTGGGGTTTCACATAATACTCTAAAAAAAATGCAGTTTTCGTCTGTAAAGTGACAAAATCTAAACTCTTCAAGAGGTATAAATTATTTTGTTAGGCACTGTATTCATGTGTTTTGGTCCTTGCAGAAAGCTCTTCCCCTTTGTCAGGTAAGGTCAGGCAAAAAAAGCACCTTTTTTTTATATAATGTTAATTTTGCTGTGGTGTGGTTGACTGCCATAAGAATGGTATGTCATTTTTTTTTGTCTCCCTAAAAAAGCAGAAAAGAAAATTGTAATTATTGTTGTGGTTTTGTGTTGCTCTTGATGCTCTGCTGACATCCTGCCTGAGGTTGCAAAGCCACGTTTAGTGAGCCTCTGGGCTTTGCACTTGTCTCCTGTTTGATGTACGTTCACTGCAAAGGAAGGTGCATTCATACATGATGTATTCGTGCTCTCTCTGTACACCGTGCATGTTTATACAGTATGTTCCGTAGCTGTTTATGTGTCCGACGTTTTCGCTGATGCCTCCATATTGCGGGCCCCCGGTTTGGGTGTCTGTTTCGTCTAATTGAAGGTCAATATTTGCAGGAGCATTCCTACAGACAGGTTTCCTGCAGAGGCTTAGGCTGGACAGAATACAGGCTGCCACTGTGCTTTACAAAAATTTAACTGGCTGTCATGTTCTGATGTAACGTCCTGCAGGATTTCTGATGAAAATGTTTGTAGTTGTTAAAATTTTTGAAAGCAGTCTGAAGTTGTCATGTGCACATGAGACCATTAAAGTAACATTACTGGGAGATTAATAAGGCAGACAGAGAAGTTGAAAATTATACTCTTAACAATACGACAGATTTAAACTTTAGTGTCCATATAGGGTCTTTGAAAGCAAAAATTACATGTGAACCGGAGCCAAAGAGAAATTTTGCCGCGTTGACAAATAAAATATTCTTAATTCTTGATTCTTGGAGGAGAGACAAGAAACACATCGCAGAAGTCATCACCTGTTTTTCAGGGCTGTGAATGTTAGGGGAGTAAAGATACATCCAGTTCATGAGAAAAGATGATGTTATTCAATACTGGTTTCACGACAATGAGAATAACCCCCCCAAAAAAAGCAAAACAAGGATAACAATTCTTTATGCAAAGATTTCATCAATTACAAAGGGCCTCTTTAAGGAATCAGTCTAACATGGTCCAGTCTCAATTTGACTCGTTCATATACTAAGGCTTTTATGTTTGTCTGATTCTAAGGTGGAAATGCTAATTTTTTGTGTTTTCTACATTGGGAATAAAGGGGTCATAAATCTCAAACTGTTTTACAGGATCCCTGTTCAGAGTAAAATATATTCACCTTAGGTCTGATCAGTCAAATACATAAAAATTTTGAACTGCAGACGATGAAATGCTGTCCAGACTCAGTAAAACACGTGAAGGAGCTGTTGAGTTCTCACCGCTAGAAAGCTACGAAGCAAATGCTAACTTGAGCATTGTTAGCTCCTTACGGTTAGCCAGCTGAAGGTCATCATTTAAATATAATTAAAGTTCTGTCTGATTTTTGTCTTTTAGAAGAACAAAAGTTGGGAAACTTTAGTTTCTAAATCTTTTTTTATTTTTTGCCATACCCAATTTTCATTTTTCCATACTCATCCAGACTTAAAAACCGATAAAATCAAATTTTAAACTTTTCAAGACTGACACTGGATATTCTGATGTATTTTGTTTTGTAAACCATGCGTGTCTTGCTGTGCATTGACTTCCGTGTCATTTATTTGTAGTCCATTATATCCGCGGACTACAAATAAATGAGCTGGGTTTTAAACCAGAATTTGTCATAAATCTAACCAATTCATTATGGTGGTATATCCCCATCAACACTAAACACAAGTACAAGTAAAAGCATTAGTAAAGACAAAAGAAATGACTGTATGAATTCAATTGCAGCCACTCCTAACTCAAAGTTCAGACTTTGTTGTCTGTTGTTACTTAGGTGTAACATTCACAATACCCTTCTAACAGTGTGATTTTTTCCCCCGGGTAATTTATTTAAAAGCTTTGATAACCTAAGAAATATTGGTCATAAATGTTCAGCAAAGTTTTGTATCTATAATTAAAAAAAATTGGCCAAAAAGGTCTCAGTGCCACAGGCTCCCACACACATAAACTGTCTGTACCATGCGTCCTCTGCAAACTTCCCCTGGAGACGATACTCCCCCTCCTGCCTCTTGCAAGAGCAAAACCCCTGAAGCTGCTGACACAGACTCACGGAGTGTAATTGAGAAAATAAACAGATGATGGGGGAAAAAAACAGAGTTTGCCTCTCATCATAGAGCTCAATGTTGTTAGGCAAAGTTGTCATCAGCCTTTGGGGTAGCAGGAATGGATAAGGTGTTAAGGATCAAGTAAAAAGAAGATAAATAGTTAAGGCTTGTGTAAAAACACCTACAAAATCTATTCTGTGGTTTTAGTTTTCCCTTTAATTTCTTCTTGCAGCTTTTATGCTTTGCTCTAACTTTGTTTTGAAACTCCTCAGTGTGATGGCCCAAGCCCAAAGCTTCGCATCCACAGGAGTTTCTGACTGTCAGATTGGATTTTAGATAATCAGAAAAAAGACTTCTAAAACTCAATCTGTCTGCAAGAAAATACCAACCTTTGCTGGGACACAACGGTAACCTGATAAAAACCCTTCGTTCAGGTTCGCCTGGAACATGTTGAAACAGAAAAAAAAGGCTGTTTTTCAGGCAGGGGATTTGTGCTGAAGCACAAAACCTCCTACTCAAAGTTAGTCATTTTCTTCCATCAATAACAACTTTCACACCAATGAGTCTTGTGGTTAGCACAAGTCAAGGTTCATGTGCAATTTTCTTTTTGAAACTTCACATTTCCTGCACTCAGATCTTGAGATATTGCAGTAAACAAGTAGAAATAAAACAATTATTTAAATTAAGCTGGGGCAAAGCTTTCTATAGGGAACCTCTAAAATCATTGACATGGATGGATGGATGGATGGATGGATGGATGGATGGATGGATGGATGGATGGACGGATGGATGGATGGATGGATGACAGTCTAGTAACTGTTAATCTCTTCACCCCTCCCTTGCTATCACCTCTTCATCTATAACCGGGTAATGTCTACCCATCTTTCTCATAACCCACACCCATTTAAACAGAGCCGTTCAATAACAAGTCTAAGTGCATGTTAGTTGGTGACACAATTCAATAGACTGGGTGAAGTGAGTTGTGCTGTCAGCTAGCAATAGCTGCTCCACATTACAGAAGAAGGCGTGAGCTTGCTGTAGGAAGCTCTTCCTCCGTCTGAGGAGTTTGATTACTTTAATTATGTAACTCTGTCATCCTCATCCACTTCCATCAGCAGTCCCTGTGTTTGCATCCAGGTAGTCGGCCGCCTCCCCCCCTGTTCCCTGCTTTGCACCGTCAGCACAGCGCAAGGGAGAAAGGACAGCTTAGTCACTGCAGACTTCAGTCTTTCATCAACACTCTGCAACTCTAATATGCTTAATGGCGCTGCCTTTGTCCTCTAAGGACCTGCTCTTGCCCTGGTGTCAGCTGATTGACAGCTTGCTGGGGTGGGGTGGGGGTGGGGGGGTGGGGGGGTAAAATGGAAAGGACATGCGGTGCTCTTCTCTGACTCGGGCCAAGATGTGATCTTTCACTCTGACACCTGCAGCCACTAGGATATTATAGGCTGGTGCAACTGAAGAGATGGGGGGGGGGGCTTTTCTTAGTGTACTCTACGATCTGCAAGATTCCCAATCTCTTCTTCCACCTTCAGAGAGCCTCTGTGTGGGTAGCTCTCATTTGGATTCTTTGTGAGCATCGTTGCTGGAGCAGCGGTGCTGGATTCCCACTCATTGCCCCTGAGTAGGGTGTCCATTACAGTGGGAGTGCCCAAATTACACCAAAGAGGGAGATGAGAGCGAGGAGCCCCGGTGAGAGCTGTGTTGCAAGAGGACAGGGGGTTGGAGGGTGTAAAGTGGAGAAATCAATTCGTCCGAGCAAAAGAGCGTGAGACACACCAAAGTATTGTTGCTGGGCTGTGAAGGAGCATGTTTTTAATATTAGCTTTATGACCAGCTGTGCAGTAAGCTTGTAATTCTGTGAGTTAAGTTGTCGGGCTAAATTCTGCTGAAGATTTTTTCTCCCTTTTTTTTTTTTTTTTTTTTGTCCGTCTAAAAGTATAATGTGTCTTTGTCAGCCTGTGGGATGGATGGTCTTGTGAGAGCGAGCTGTCCCTGTTGTAACAGTATTTCTTTCATTGGCCATAGCCCGTGTTTTCCCTCGCCCGGTCTGTCATGTTATCAACATCTCCAAAACAGAAGTCAGACATCGGTTGCTCCAGAGATGAAACCGTAGATCTCCAAAATGCAGAGGCTTGCTTCGTCGGTATCATCAGGGTTTCGTTCCATCAATCGCTGTAATGCACAGTTTATTGCTTTTCTGTGCAACTACACTTTTATCAGATTACCCTCAGTACAGTTTTTCACCGTGAAGAGACTGCTATATTTAGTTTTTTTTCTCTCTCATTTCCCAAACCCTTTATACTTTTGTTAAAAAGGAAAGCCTGGACTCAAAATGTTAACTTTCACAAACCAAGTCAGTTTTATTTACATGCGTTATCAAATTGTGTCACATGTGGGCCGAAAATCATAATTCACAGCTAAGTTAGAAAATGTCTTTAAGGATGGCTCTGTGGTTTATCTCGTTTGATTTCTCAGTCTCTCCAGCAAAGACTGAGACCTTTTTGTTGAATCAAGGGTAATGCCAGTCATTTCACCTCTTCAACTTTTCTTAGCTTACTTTTTCAGGTATGACACAGAGAAATCTGCCACAGAGCATTTCTTATCGACCGCGTGTTAACTCGGGGGCGTTTTATACCTGCTCTGGCAACCAACATTTTAAAGTCGTTGTTTGTTTTTCAGGAAATGCAGTATAATACAAAGTTAAAAAAAATAATATCTAGGTTGAGCATGTGTAATTTCAATTTCAAACAAAACAATATTTTGTTTCTGGGTATGAAATTGAAGTAGTATAGGACGAAATTGCAATACATCAGTACAAAACTCTGGTAAAGAATTTATGTGAGCAGCTACTCTGTGATTTCTTAATTTATGAAGATCAGCACAGATTTCTTAATTCAATGCCATTTCTGCTTGGAAGAGCAGCTAAGGTAAACGGGCCCCTCTGTCACGTCATTAATAAGAAGTTGAGGATTATTAATTAAAAGTGTATACTCACTGTGATCAGCATATAAAAGTGAAGCATAAAGTGCTGTAGTTTAATTTATTTTAAAGAGATTGCCAGCTTATGTCAATCATTCCAGCATTGCTGATTTTGGTGCGCATAAATTAGGGTAAATGTACACAAATCTTTGGGGTTCTATCACAATGAATTAACTTTTTATCTGAAGTGCCAATTCTAATGGATGGCACTGTTTGAAGAGTGGGTCTAACGTGGTTCAATTAATTTGGGGGAAAGGAACAACTTCACTGTTGGATATCAAATACTACTGAACCCCGTCAGTCATGGTGTTGCAGTCTTGTTATTGACATTATAACACTAGGTTTGGGCGTTACATTTTTGGATGAGGTTTGACCCATAGAAAAAATGTCAAATTTACTTCATCACAAAATGCATCTTATACGACCATCAGAATTTTTTTTTATTTTTTTTGATAGCCACCTCTCAAACTCTTTAAACAGAATATGTGCTCGTTCTGAAGTCTAAAGTATAAACCCTTTTTATTGTCTTCTGTTCAGAAACCCACTGAAAGGCTGCCAAACCACAATGAGCAACACAAAAACTGGTGGCTTCCAAGACTTAGGTGAAGGGATTTTGCTTGTAAATAAATCACTGTGTGCTGAGAGTTTCTCTGTGTTTGTACAGTTTTACTGCGATTACAGTATGTGTGTGTGCCTAGCCATAAGGTACACAGCTTGTTATTTACCTCCACCTTACTGCATGAATACTGGTAAACTGTGACAATATGCATAGTTGAAGTATTTGCAGTTTGTTTTCAGTGTCAGTAATGAATAGTTGTGGGGCACCATATTCAATTTTTGCCATCTTCAGATTAGATTTTCCCCTCTTGCTTTAGCTTCTCACTGGAGGGCACATCTTTCCATTTGTTTACTTTGCTGTGGGTTCAGCCTTTGGATTCCCTGTCAGCTTTTATCAGGTCTCTAAATGAGTTTCTATAGCTTAGAAAAATTCTGTTGAGAGTCTGGCTGTGTTAAATTAGGTTTGGACAAAGAAGCTGACCTACTGAAGGTGTTTCATTTTCTAACCTCATTACATGTAATTTTTGCATAGCTAGACCTCCTAAGTGGGGCATTAGTGGCTTGACATGAGCTATTATCCTTTCTGGGACATTAAAAGACAATTCTAACCATATATATATATATATATATATATATATATATATATATATATATATATATATATATATATATATATATATATATATATATATATATATATATATATATATATATATATATATAATCATTTGGGATTAATAAAACATCTGTCTCCTAACATATTCCCAGGAGGAAGTAGATGATTACCTAAACTCTGAGGCTTATAAAAAGCTGCCATAATTTTGAAATGCTGCATTTTCTATGAACAACAGAAGTTGGATCGTCAAACACAGTTCCTTTGCTGTATTTCATTATGCTTTTGTGTTGCCTTCTGAAAATCATGCTCTCTCTGGTAGCAACATAGTTAAGTTAGGCCAGTTTCCTTCTGAATAGCTTTTTTTTATACATCTCTTTGCTTCATTTTACTTCACTTTAAACACTTCACTGATATAGTAGATAGCTTTTAGCCTTCCTACATTAACACCAACATTTAAGAGCAGTGGAGGGCTCAGTCGCGCTAATACAGAAACTATGCGAAACTAACTTTTTGTCCATAGCATTATCGTTCACGCTAAATCTAGAAATTGCTGTGTGTGTGTGCAGCTCCTTTTGTCTGAAGACGTGAAACAGACTGAGTGAATGCCATTTGTTAGCGGATATCAGTTAGCGGCTAGCAATGCAAGGCAAACTTATTTGTATAGCACATTTCAGTACAAAGACAATGCAAAGTGCTAGCGTTAGCGTCCTCAAATTTCCTTGTCTGTCATTGGTTTAACAGTAGCAAAACTAATATTTTAGTTTAATAAAATATAAAATTCTGAAAACAACTGGCTACAATGCACTATTTGATCAAATTTAGTGCAGGGACAATCAGCTCTTACACTCGTTCTATCTTTGTAATCTGGCTGAAACTCACATTTATGTCATTGGCATGTTTAATTCATTTTTTTTTTACATTTCCTGTCGCAGCACTTCAGGCAAACCATATAGAGAAACTGGTTGTCTAAAGGTGCCAGGGCAGGTTTGCTCTACAAAATATCTACTAACTGCTTGATTGACTTTATTCAATCAAGACTGGATCCGGCATCAGAGTAGGCAGGCCACTTTGTTTGTACGACCTTCAACCATTGGGATTATTTGTGTCCATGCATGAGTTTGTGTCTCTGTGTTTGAGTTCAGCCAAGTGTAATTTACGGTTAACAAAATTAAAATGGCATTTTAATCGATAGTTTTGCCTCTCATGAGGCGAGGTCAAATTTTAGCATCAGGGGACTTTATTATGTTGTGAATAATTTTATCCAGCAGTGACACACCCCCAAAATCTACTTGAACCCCTTTGGAGTGTTATTAGCCTGTGTATCTGAAAGTCAGTAGTCAACAGGAAAGTTACGTGTAAGTTAATTATAAATAGAAGATGTACTACTCTTCAAATTAATAAAAATTTATACTTATGTTTTTTTTTTCAACAAACCTTTCATCATTTTCCAGATAGTGTGAGACGTTTAACCATAGTCCATCTAAAAAGATACCTTTAGTTTGTCACAAAACACTTTTTTAGTTCTTTCTATACAAAATACTGAAATTTCGCCTATTGGTCCTTTTTAAGGTCATGTTTTTGCGTGTGGAAGCCATGTCTTGAAGGCATTATTATTTGGTTTTACGTTGAGGGTTTTGAGCTTCAACGTTGTCACAAAGTAATGATTATGGGCAAGGCACTAAACCCTGCCACTGCTCCCATTATGCCAATTTGTATTTATTTACTTGTGAATGAATTGCATAATACTTGCTACTAAATGTAATGTATTTCTGTAGTTTCTTTCAAATGGCTATATATTATCTAGTAACTTGCACTTGCTCAAGGGGGAGCATTTCCCAAGCTAATACATAATGATGTACTATATGGATATCTATATATAGAAGCCAGCAAAGCTTGGGTTGGGATATGTTCATACACACAGTTTTAACCTGTAATAGATGAAAATCAGTGACCATAACCATCAAAAAATCAATTTAATCAGCAACCTATCCCAGATAAGTGTTTCGATTCCTCTCCATATTCCTCCTCTTTTCCCTCGTTCTCAATGTTTCCTTTTCTTTCTCTTTGTCTTCTGCTTTTGTCTTCGCAGTGCACTTTTCAGACAGCATCTCTATTTTCGGGAAAACCTTTTTTCTCGCTGTGTTATATTCAAATGATCAGGCTCGCAGGCAGGAGGATGCAGCTCTCAGGATGAGTGGGATGGTAGCAGAGGAAGGAGAAGAGGGAGTGCCTGTGGTTCGCCGAGTTTTCATTTCTCCTAAATCAGATCTCGCCAAGGCGATTACAGTTGGATGAAGGCATGCCTAATTTCCCTAATATAGGTCAAGTGACCTCTAGATTTGACAACCAACAGCACTGTTTATCATTTTATGCTATGATTTTTGTGGTCAGCATATTAATCCATGAATGCTGCGTTTTATAAACTCAAGCTTTTGGCGCAGTTTGCAAATGTTTGCATATTTGCCGTGACAGTGCTTCAAGTCGATACCTTTAAATAAGTCGGTGTAGATGAGTGTTGTCTTTCCTCAGTGTAATAAAGCTGCACCTCCCAGTGACAAATGGAGCGGTTGTTGGCACATTTCTTTGTGTCTGCTAATGCAAAGTGGGCCAACTGGTTGCAGTAGCTTGGGCTATATTTTAGCTACAGTGCTGGCACATGGGGGTTTTCCAGGCTTTTAATATATGCATGAAAAGTTGGGCAATCAGGAAAAATCCTCACTTGCGGTAAGTCTGCTGCCTTGTGATATGCAACTTGAGCAGACTTGAGTTGTGATGAAGACACGGGCAGGTTTATGTCTGGTTGTCACTAAGATTGTGTAATTATAAGCAGACAGCAAAAGTTGGCTCTTATCTTGACACCATAGAGCCTGTGTTTACAGTACAGTAAAGCTGTCTCTGCAAGTGAGAACTGTTGATGTTAAGTTGACCACAAGCTAGAGCAGTGTGATCTTATTATTCATCCACCTTGCATTATGTCAGCCCATTGTCCAGCCCAACAAATTTAGTTTTAAAACGTGCATACGTTTCTGTGAGATAGTACGGGGTTGTAAAACGATACACCTTTAAATTTGGCTTGAAATTTCCCTTCATTGGTCCCACCTGTGGTGGCATGTTGCCGCAGCTGATGGGTGTTGTTGGCCCATAGCAAGAACGTCCTGGGTTTGAATCCCACCCTAGGGTCTTTCTGCAGGCACAACCAAACTATGCTCCCCCAACAGGGTTTAAAAAGGTACTATAATGTTCTGTCAATGGGACCCCATGCATAGCTTTATAAGTAGTTTCTAGTTATAGATTTAATGGGACACCAAAACGAACAATCATTAGTAAATTCATGTCTCTCTCTTGCTGGCAATGTATTGAGCAGTTTCTTAAATTCCTTGGCTAAGATTAGCATAGACCTCTGTTTTGCTATCACTTAATTTAGCTCGTTACATGTTTTAATGTCATTTCGGTTAATTGTCTGCACACAAAACCTACAGAAAAATGTGTTCACTTGTTTCATAAACCTAGATCCCTGCCTTAAGCGCCATAATATTCAGTGAGTGGTCTTTACAGATGGAGACATCGGAGCACAGAACAAAAAGTAATGTCCATCATCTATGATAGATATGTGTTGTTGTTTTTTCCCGACCCATGTTCGAAAAACTAAGGACATTATAATTTGACCCCACAAAACACAGTGCAGCTGACATTAAAACACAGGCAATAAATCCGAAACAGTTTTGGCAGAAACTCTGTTTCGGATCATTCAATCTAGGGTCATTGTGAGCATCATGATCTGACGTTTTGAATTTATGTAAAGTTTAATGATCAATGAAGCTGTGTTAATGCATGTGAGCTTAAGCAATGAATTACTAATTGTCAATTAAATCTGTCTACCTGGGCCAAAAATGTTTTTTTTGATTAGCCTAACTTACAGCATTTCGGTGTCCATCCTGGTACCATTGAACTGGGCTGATAAAGAAGATGTTCGTCTGCCGCCTCTGTTTTCTGATGGAGGCAGAGCTCCAACACTTTGTTGCACTGAGAAAAAAAGCACCCATCTGAATTAGGAACTAAATAAATGTTTGTTTGCTTTTTCCAGATTTATTTAGCAGCAAAAGAGGAACCTGTAGAGAAATAAGATTATGTAGATGTCCGTGACATATGCAGCACAGCTATGATGATAACTAGCCATATGCTGCAGTGACACTAGAAAGCAACTAGGTTTATGGTTGAAAACATTAGTGCTGTTTAGGGTTGTTCTGCAGATTCAGGGCACATAAATGTATCAAGGTGCTGTTTGTTTTTGGATGATTACCTGCCCGGTTCTCTTCTACCTCTGCGTTTCTAACAAACCAAGACTGTTTCAAACGGCATACGTAATAACTTTGATTTAGGCCGTGCGCTGACGATGACATGTCACATGAAAGCCACTTTTCCATGTCTTGTCTCAGAGTTTCTCTTGCACATTCTGCAGACAGTTTGTTTTCCTCCCGCCTTGTTATTCTGTCTCCCACTGCTCCTTTCTAACACATGCATTCACACTCGCCTTGAGTTTAAGCGAAGTAAACGCATAAACAGCCGTAGCATGGCAAGCGGCGTTTGTATATATGAATTGGCTTTGAAGGGGGAGCTGACGAGGCGTTGATGCATCAGGAGAGTCTCTGCTGACAGGCCGCTAATGCAGCACGGCCCCCGAGCAGTACGGGCAGCGGGGGGCTCGTGGCCGAGGAGGGAGAGTAAACTTTAAATGTACACTGTTTGAATTGAGTTGTTTGTCACCGCGGGTAGCGATTTCTTGGACGGCGTCGGCTTTGAGTAAACGCCAAAAATCAGAAGGAGGCCGTGTTGATACGTTCTGCGGGGCCGGTAAGTCGTATTTGGGCGCTCTCGGGCCAGGCTCCCACCTGTTGACTCTTTCCATTTGCCTCTGTGTTTTTTGCGGGCACCGGTTAAAGCAACAACAGCTCGGCTCGAGCCCAGCGGCAGGTAACCGAGATGTGGCGATAAGTGGCGGCACCGAGGTCATGTACGGAAGCGGAGGGGGTGAACTCGCTGCAGCTTTGCGCAGAATGCGGCAGAACAGCTGCAAAAAAAAAAGGGGAACTATCGCTGGTTTTCCCATCACGTGGGAGGAATCCACAAGGGTGACTTCACAGAAAAAAAAAAGATAACTTCAGCAAAAATAAAAATAACTGTGCCAAAGTGATTGCAGTCATAAGACGGGACTCCACTGACCGGCACTTGGAGGCAGAATTTAAATCCAGCCCTGCGGAAAATCTCATGTTGTCTTGAAACTTTCTGACCCGTTTGCAACAACTGACACAAAACAATTATTCATAGTGAGAGATGCAATGATGCTGAATATTTCAGTACTATAGTTTATACTAACAGAGCTTTGTGTCTTTCCCTCTTTATGCAGCTAAATGAATGCAGTTCTGTCATCTCAGGGCTGCAGCAAGCCCATTCTTTTCTTTTTCTTTTTTTTTTTTCCTGCACGGTGACAGAGAAAAAGCTAAATACAAAGCAGCCGACTGTGAACGACGTGTACAGTAAGCTGCGTGGGAGAGCGTGCACTGTGATCTCGACGTCCACGCATCAGTGAAACTTGTGGGCACGAGGAGGACAGCTTTTGAAATGTCAGTTCCTCTTTCTATAATTATCCGCTCCCCCCCCCCCCCTTCCCCTTCAAGCAACATCACCCCACCCTCCTCGCTGTGTGCTTTGTCACTCTTTTATTTCACTATCACACAACTCGTGCTGAATTTCGAGCCGTCAAAAGGCGCATCAAGTATCTTTGACAGGAATCTCTGTTTTAACATTTTCCTTCCTCCTTTTTTTTTTTCAGCCTCTTTTAAGTTTGCAGCTGTGCCAAATGAAACTGGTTTGTGTCAGAAGAGCGTTTTACCATTTAGACTCATTTAAATCCATGTGTGCAATTCTGAAGAGCAGAAATAAGCAAAAATATATCTAAAAAAAACACCTGTAGATTTCTAAAGTAGTAGTTTTTAAGTGCCTATTGCATGTAATATTCTATCTTTTTGCCAATTTTTCCTTTATACAGTAACACCAGCTGGTTAACTAGTCCAACACTCTGCTGCTGAACGGACATGATCCTCGTCTCTGGCTAACCTGGGTTTTACAATAGTGTTAACTGAACAAGAGGATAGGTTGCATACGTTTTACTTTTTTGTCACTGGAAGTATTTCCAACAATAAACAGTGTGGGAATGTCCGGCCGTCATGCCTTTAGGAAAGGAGACAGTTCTGTGCTCCCACACAGGAAAGGGTTGTGTTATGAAATGTGGGAACCAACCTCGGAACAAAAGTAAAGACGATAAGAGCATGACAATAGCCACAGTGAAACAAGTCCTGTATAAATATGGACTGAAATGCCACTCAGAGAGGAAGAAGCCATTAGAAACGCCTCAGAAGTTAAA
This sequence comes from Fundulus heteroclitus, assembly GCF_011125445.2. Lineage (NCBI taxonomy): Eukaryota > Metazoa > Chordata > Actinopteri > Cyprinodontiformes > Fundulidae > Fundulus > Fundulus heteroclitus. The sequence goes on along the minus strand of NC_046363.1, from coordinate 18,504,644 downwards.
GCTTGGGTACTAATTAGGTCCTCCAAATGGACAGAGACCCAAAGCACACAGCCAAATTAGTTAGTATTCAGTGACTTAAGGAAAACAACAGGTTGTTTTCTTCAGAAATTAGCCATAACTTCAACATATCTTTTAAAAAGGCACAGTTGACAGTGGATTGCATTGCACTAAGTTTGGTAAATACGTCTAGGTGGCTTATTTTTTTTTAAACTAACCTCCCTAAGTTTCCCCACTGTGATGAGCAAACTCCCATAAATACATGGGAAACGGGCCCAAACCCAATGATTGCTGCGTCCGCAGCTTTCGTGAACCAATTTAGAGCTGTGTCGGAATAATGAAAACTGACATCTGCAGAATTGCTCAACTTTTGGTGAAGTAGCTGCTGATTGTGGTTCTGTATTTAAAATGAAAACAGTCGAGCTTTAAGTCTGTAAAATATGTGTTGAACATATTTCATTTGTTGGCTTTGAGGAGACAACCCAAACAAATGATGCAGTGAAAGTACATTTACTTAAATAGCAGATTTCGTGGTTTAGCATCCTGTTCCCAAACGATTATCAGACCTCTCTTTCCAAGTTTAGTGTTTTGGTATTTTTAGTCGTTACAGGTATACAAACAGGTATGGTGCAGCTGAGCCTCATATGCACTGAGTAGGGTCCCTCTTTAAATGGATCTTGTTTCTATCATAACACCACCGTCTTATGCACAGAATGGGTCAGTTTACTGGAAAACCGCATGTCTAAAATAATGCAGCCTCAGAACAGAGAGAGGTCTCTCCAAATGCTCGCATATTTTCCCACTTTACTGCCAGTGTCTGCAGTTTACGGGGTGAATGTCCAAAAATATGTCATCTGCACGGTTGTCTGTAAATGTGCAAACCACTCATTTGGTCCAAATTACAGTCTGTGGCCGCTCCAAAACAGCACAAAGTCTCTTATAAAGCATGATGTTTGCATTTTAGGTGTTGCTTCTACCTACATTATAACGTGTGCAGAATGAAATTGCCTCGTGTGACCGTACCACAGGGGAGTCCTTGTTTCCATTTACTGTAAACGCGAACAGCTTTGCATATACTGTAAGACTGAATTCAGTGACCCAGTCGGTAGCATATAGAGAATAATCAACTCAGTCTTTTCACACCTTCACAATCGCTGCACTTCCTATTTTGGTTATTATTCTCCCTACTGCTGACAGAAATGCTTCAATCCAGCATTTTTTGGGTTCTGATCCAATGGCTGTTCAGAAAGTTTTCATTTAAACGCTTATTTGTGTTTTCTACCAGCTGCGATATGTGTGTGTGTGTGTGCATGCATGTCTGTGTGTATATATATATATATATATATATATATATATATATATATATATATATATATATATATATATATATATATATATATATATATATATATATGTATGTGTGTGTGTGTGTGTGTATATATATATGTATATGTGTATGTATATGTGTATGTATAGTCCTGACCCAGGGATCTTTGCTGCACGTCTGTCCCCTCTCTCAACCCCATTTCCTCTCAGCCTACTGTCAAATAAAGGCTACTAATGCCACAATAAAAGGAAAAAAAAAACATCCACCATCAACCTTGTGGCCTAATTGGTGCTTAAATGTTGGTAAAAAGGGTCTTAATCAGAACATGCAGTAACAGAGTGCCTCTGGAACAAGCTTCTCTGCCGTCAATTAGTAATGAGGGCTTATCTATATTAAAGTGTGGAAAACAGTTGCACCAACCAGCTCAATGAGATGTTAGTTTCATTTTAATCAAACATGGCAAAGAACCTATGACGTGAGTAAAAAACAACTACTCTGTCTTACAGCTTTGACAAGCACCTTTGGCACCGTTAGCATTGCTAACAATACTAGCAGGTTTTCTGTGTGTTTTTCTAAATTGTAAACATTCTGTCTGTAGACTGCTTACATTTCCAAATCACTTGCACGCCATAGTAGGTAGAGGTTAAAGGTATATAAAAAAAAAGATAAACCAACTTTCTGTGTTCCAGTTGGCCTGAAGCTTCTTGTTACTCCTCTTTAGAAGTTAAAAGTTTCCTCCCCATTATTACTGTAACAACTGGAGATTTAAATGTCAGCCCAGAACAAACAAACTTTTCTCTTGAAATATCACTGAGAAGATTGATACAGAGCCCACTCAGCAGCCAACAGCCTGTCCACTTATTTTTCATTGTAGTTAAGCATATCACCCATCTTTTTGAGATGGGTGATAGTAAAATGGTAAAATCTCATGTATACTTTAACCAAATCTGCACATCGTTATCTTTGTTTTTCACTCTATTCCTATTTATTTTGATTCTGATCCCTGAGTGGACCAGCTGACCCTCATAAAACGGGAAAGATTATTATCAACGTTGAAAAATCAAATAACTCTGAGTGAACTCCAACTCTTAGATGTCATTTACTGGAGTTGTATAACTACATTTCCTTACTGTAGAGACCATGCGGGGAAGATAGGAACTTGCTTTAGGTTCCCGATTGTCAAAGTGGGTATGAATTGACTTGTGGGTATTACAGAACATTCTGCCGTAGACCGGACCATTTGTACCCCCAGAGGTTGGGGTGAGTAAAACCTATTGATGGTGAAATGACCACAACCCATATTTGAAACATTTGTTTATGGAGATTTTTATGTGCAAAGTTTTAAATTTTCCGCCGACGGACTTGAACTTCCAGATTAAAATCAGCCAGAACATAGACCCGATGACTGATCCAAGAATGAAGTTGGTATCAGAGCCGCTACCGATACAGATTCGGGTCAGTATCGCCTCCAGTTGTTCTTCGTAGAGCTTTTGGGGGTAATCGTGTCCCAGCTCTCTCTCTCTCTCTCTCTCTCTCTGTATCAGCTGTCCAGGCCGTGGTCTCACTGTTCTTTACATCTGTGCTCAGCAACTTTGCTGTCAATCAGCGCCACAGTGGCACTTCTGTTCCCCCTCTTCCGCCTCCCGACGTCTTCCCGTCAGAAACCCTCGGCCTGAGGAACAGTGGACAAAGGGATGACGGATGGGTGACGGTCCCTGACAGGGAAGTACAGCATGGAAGGTATGTGCTGTAAAGGGTGACAATGAGCACATTCAGGCCGACACAATACAGCGCCTGGGCCTGCAAAGCCAGCGGCATCAGGCCGGCACAACCCCATCTACAGCCGTCAGCTGCACCGAGCCGGGGGTAATCACCAAGTTCTGAACAACAATGCCATTGACTGTGGCAAAATAAAGCAGAGGGAAACACAAAGCAGAGGTGTATGAATAGAAGACGCACGTTGTCAATGCAGGAGTCACACGGGGAAGGGATGTAGGAAGCACGAAAATGGGGCGTTCTGAAAGAGAAAGCAAACAAGGAGGCAGACGAGCATGAAAAAAAGACACAATTAGAGCAAGAGAGGATCATCTCCTCCTCCTGAGTCATCCCATCTCCTGGCTGCGAGTCCCACCCGGCCACCACGTGTTGCCGGCCTGCATGGATTCATGCTCCCCTCTGCCTGCCTTCTGATCAGCAGCCCAGCCATCCGCTCGCTTCGAGTGCCGGCTCGACGCTGTGCTGAGCGTGTTTATTTTAGAACGTGTGACTCACACTTCCTGCGCTCTTTGCCAGTGAGGCAAATCTCTATGGAGCAGCAGGACCTCCGCTCATTCTCAATTCTCCCTCTCTTTCTCTTTCTGTTTCTCTCGCTCGCCTCGCTCGCCTCGCTCGCTCTCTGTGGCGTTGCGGTGCTGGCAGGCCCGGCCCCGGGGCTCCTGCGTAATCGCCTGAACCGCTTCCCGCTCTGGGATTCATTTGCAGATGCGGCACGGGGGATGGAACCCGGGAGGCTGGCCCGTGTGATGAATGTTTTGTCACTTTTAAAGAAGGCTCCTGAGTTTTTTTCTTTTTTTTCTTTTTCGTTCACCGCAACAGTAGGACGAGTTCACTGATAAGGAGGTGATGATGACTCGCAAGGAAGTGCCTCCAGGTTATGTGTTGAAGGGGAAAACCCCACGCAAGACTTGTTTGTAATCTTGTCTGTGGGCAGCGTGCCACAGCTGCAAAATGGGTTTGTAGACAATCCTGCTCCGTATCAGTGCTGATGGCAAAAGATAATATTGCTGCAGTAATTTAGAAAAGATTTTTTTTTCCAGACCCTCGGCAGTAGTCTCGGATTTAGCTTCTTCTCCTTGCTGACACATCTTCCTCCCTCCCTGCATATTTATACAGTAGAAACATTCATTCAGTGTCTTCCTCTCTCCGTCTTTCTCCATCACTCCTTTTTTTTATTTTTTGTTGCCTCTCTCTCCCTCTCTCTCGGCAACACACCCACTCAAGCAGTCATATCCGCTCGCTCTCTCTGGCTCTCCCTGCATGTCTCGCAGTGCCTGTGAAGCGTCTCTGAGGGGGAAGACCGGTCTGCGCTGTCAGGTAATCTAAACTCTGTCTCACTCTGCGCCCTTCTCGCTCTCCGTCTCCGTCTTTGTTTTCCCCTCCAGTTTTGCATGATCCGCCACCAAAACTGCGGCTGCTCACATTTTCCAGAATCCGTGGAGACGTGTGTAGGTTTTTGAACGCAAAAGTTGGATGTTAATTCGGCGTTCCAGCAGCGATCTTGGGGCAGTTTTTTTAATTTTTTTTTTTTACTAACAGGAGTCGCCAAATGTTTTTGCTGTGCAAGGGTTTAGATTCACAGACTGCCAAAAAAAAAATGTAGGGAAAGTTACAAGACCGTGCATGCGTTATTTAACAGACTTGCATCTTTCCACTCCCGTAGCAAAGTTTTGTTTTAACAGTGATTGAAAATGTGACATTAATGCTGGTAATTGTGGTTGGGAAGTGAAAGGTGACAAGACGTCAGCGAAAGGACGTCTCTCGATGTCAATAAGTGGTTAAAGGGTTGTTGGGTTTGGACAAATGGGCAAACCAAGTTGGACCTTTAACATCTTTATTGGGGGGGGGGGGTGATATGGCCAAAGAAGTTAGATCTTTTTTCCATTTGCATAACTTTTCCTGATAAAAACACATAGATGTTATCATTTTACGAGTATGTCACCAAAGCTGCGATGATTGTTTTGAGAATGGATGGAAATCCTCTCCTGCTCTTCCATGAATGTGAGGTGATCTAGTTACCTGCAATGCACAGAGTTTTGTGCTCTTTGTCAGAGCGATCCCGGCGACAGGTGCCAGTCTTGTCGGAGCGCTGTGAAATCCCTCCTCTACGTCCTCTGGCAGTGCAACCCCAGACGGAGAGCTGAGAGGTTGTGAGGTATGTGGGGGTTTGTCAGAAGTAGTGACATCCCTGGGCCGGTGTGAGTCTCAACCTTTGGGATTGTTTCTGTAGACCCGTTTGGGTTTCGGTGTCTGGTTTTGGACTGACAGCTCTGTTTAGAGTGGGTGGGATTTAACTTTCCGGCTGCTGTTCAGTTTGGGAATGCTGCAGCACAACCTGTACAGTATCAAGCACCGAATTGCTTGGCTGAGACCACGGTTAAGTCATTTCTCATCGGGTAGAGGCCAAAGTCAGGGGTCACGCCAGCTTACCGTTGCACGCCGAGGCGATAGCGCGTCCCCACCTTACTTCCTGCTGCCAGTGTGCGTCTGTAGTCATAGAGGATGCTGGGAGATAAATTTAGACCTCCAGCTCCCTCTCCATCTGCCGTTGCTTCAGAGTAGGAATGGTTTCCATGGGAACTTGCACCAGGCTACCGCCAGTAGGAGAGAAAGAGGAGAGTGTGTTTGTGCAGCTTGTTTATTTTGTTGATCTATTTATTTTTAATGAGTGTGTTTAAAAAAAAAAACATTTTAATTTTGAATTTAAGACTTTATTGATTTTTTTTTGTGTATATAATAAAATTTAGATGTGCTTTGATGTGCAAATTAGATTAATCTTGTAAGTCTCACATTTTATTTGGATCTACCAACATGCAGCACATTTTTCCCTCGTATGTTATAATCTTAAGAGAAACAACTCGGAAAGTAAGACCACAAAGGAAACCAGAAATTGTGTATTGGCCATGCAGGAAAACTTTGGTTGGTTGATTTCTACTTTGATTGCTTATTGACTGCTGTATGAACGCACTGATGATATTTATTTTATTTTTAATTAGAGTACACAAAAAAAAACATCTAAAGAAATATTAGTAAACAATAAAGCCATGCAGTTAAAAAGAGAAATGCACCAATCAGGTTTTTCCTAGCTAATACCGAGTTCCAGGTCTGACATGCTGATCCCAATTTTGACTTTTTCTTTTTTTAAATACTGTAGGACACACGTTTCTTTGATAGAGGTAGCAGTTTTTAATCTAACAAAAAAAGAAGGAAGTACATTATCCTCATTACAACATCATAGTTTGTTTTCCTAACCTTTATCTGATTTTTATTCAAATCAAAAAAAGTCTTGGTAGTTTATGCATTTATAGACAGAACATGTTTAAAGTTCTCATTCCTGATGGTTTTCTGCAGTCAAAAACGAAACCGATTTTTTCAGTTGACCAATTTATCACTGATCAAAGCTTATCGAAGGAAAATAGCTCACCTCTAGCGTGTTATTGATGCCTCAATATAAAAAATATTCTTACATGTGAGATCTTAACATCCATTTTTACACTTAAGCTTAGAAACACTTTGTGGACAGTGAATAAATCAACATTTCTGTGTTAAACAATTTAAAAATACAATGATCAATTTCTCTTTTTGTAAAACTGCTGGCGAGCTAATACAGAGCCCCAGTAGAGCTAAATGTTTTATAGGATTTTGCAGTTTTAAAAATGCTGGGAGACTCGCCAGATCCAGCGAAGATGATAGCAGGAGACAGCGTTTGACGTGCGTGACGACACACGTGTTTAAAAGGGATGGAGTGTGAGCTCCTCCATGTGTCAGGGGCTCCCTTGGGTGCCTGCATCAGAGCCTGTTTCTGCTGACGAAATCTCGCGCATGTATGCTCACCCCGTGCACGTTCCCTCCTTTCTCTCCGTCCTCTCGTCTCTGCAGACGAGTCATTAGTCACATTTCAGGCGGAGACACCAGAAACTAGTTGGCACAACAGATCACTTAACGAGCTGTGGCGCTGTTACTCTGAATTAACATAGAATAAACAGGATTTAAATCTGTGAAACAGCTGTATTATTCTTTCCCTCTCACACCTGGGCCTAAAAATAGAAGCAGGAACGCCCTTTCCCTCCCCGCACCACTAACAGAAGACTTGTGTGTCTCATTCTAGTATAATTTTTGGCCATAAGCGAATCATTTAAGCCACTGCGCGTTGTTTTATGTAGCAGGAGACACAGTTTGGATGTCTTCTTTGTGGATTGAGGTCTATGACAAAGGAAACCCCCTGACTGAAATCAGGGTAAGTGGCCTCAGGGCATTGGCTGATCACGTTCGTTGAAGCAGATGTGAAGGTTTGGTTCTGGTTTGCCCTCTACTGTACACTGTAAGTATGCTTAAGGGTGTGCGGGCTTTGTCTTAAAGTAGGCTAGGCTCTGGCATTCCTTTCGCTCACCCTCCTGGCACAGCACTGACTGTGTGTTTCCTCACTCCAACCTCGCAGTCTAGACTGCGATGAATAATGGAAACGGCGCTCTTCTCCAACCTTCTTAAAAACCTAATTGCCTTGTTTAAGGGCATCAACAGCCAGTCCTGAGATCATTAAACCTAAACTCTGATAGCAACTATGTGACCTGAGACATTAGTTACAGAGGATGTCAAGGAGGAGTTTTTTTTTTTTCTCTCTTTGTCTTGGCTCTTCTATTTATATCCAGAGCATCACTTTTTGCTAGCTTTCACCCACTTAGTTTCTCTACAGACACCTTTCCTTCCCTTTGTGTTAGAGCTGGGCAATTTCCGTTTTCTAATACTGTCAACCCTTCCAAAAAAATATACCATGGCATACCGAATTACCATCCACCTAGACACCCTTGTTGTAGAATAACTTTGTGTCTGTGTTGCAGTGATTACCGAGGCTAAGCTATGTAATTGTACGGAAATCAGTCACATCATAATGGGGCTCAAAAGGGCACATGATTTTGCAATGCTTTGTGGGACGCTCTCGACCAATTTCTGGGGCAACAGCCTTTTTCTTTTTCTTCTTACATTGCTGATTCCGATGCTGTGCTGTGAGAGATGGAGATGAAAAGTGTTTGAAACATGGACCGTACTAAAGAGATAAGCGATGGACTGCACCAAGACAAGCTAGACCCTATTCTGAAAGCTTGTTATCTTGGAAAAAATCTCTAGAATCCATGGGATTGCTCCATGTGAGCATGATAAGCGGACAGAGGATTTACATGACCTCCCTGCCGCCGACCAATACCATTCTCAGAAACTGAGCTTGCTGTCTATCTCATCAATGGAGTTAGTTTTTATACTAGCAAATAATTCAGAAATCTTCATGGGGAAAGCAGTTCTGTGTGGGTCTAGGACCTCCGAAGTTTTCGTCTTAAGAGAAAACTCGTCATTTCAGAAGTACGTAAACAACACACCTTTACCTCATAGTGCTTCTCCTCAGCTTTGGTATTTACCGGACGAATTCATTTAAAATAATTTTTAGCTTAGTATCGACTCTGCATTTTTGTTGGAAATATTTAGGAGCTCATCGGTTAATTTATTTATGAAACAGGTAATATTCATGAGGGATCTCTTTCACTTTCACTTTGTCTGCTACCCTTAGCTGGCTAGGCTAGTCTAGTGCTAGTCTAGCCTGTTAAACAGCACAGCAAGCTTTGATTCAAACTTACCACTCTGACAATTCCCTGAACACACACACATACTGGGATGTGACGTTAGAAGTGAGGTCTGGTCGAATCACGGCTGCAATCCAGAGTCCATTCGGCATTTATTTGTTAGTTCAGAGATCCGACCTCCTTGGCTGTGATTCCATACTGATAAACTTAAATATCTCAATCCATCATTGTTTTTCCCGAAGCGATTGTGTGAATGAGTGTGACAGTTAATGACGCAGCACGTTTGCACTATGTTTTGAACTTTTTAAAGCCAGAAAACAAAGAGAGCATTGTGGATCAAAGCTATGTGAACAAGCAGAGACCGGTTTCCAATGCCCTGTTATCCCATGATGCAGTGCGTTTGTTACGTCACCCATTCAAGACCCATCTATATTATACTCAAATCACAAATCTAGCGATATATTCATTACCAACTAAATGATTTTTATCTCAAATTTAAAGAAGCATTAAGATTCTGTTTATCGCTCAGATTAAGATTCATTTAGCCTCAATCAAAAGAATCATCCAAATCGAATCAGGATTAAGAAGGATAACTGGTGTAATTAAAGTGGAATTCCATTTTCTGTCCAGGTAAAGTCTATTTTCTAATGATTTCATTAAGTAGAAAGAATCAAAAACAAATAGGCATTAGACTTTGCATCCTATAACTATAGCTAAGTGGAGAAGTTTGATGAATAAGAAATTGAATGTTCAAACTATATACTAAGCTTATTTATGTCTCACTTTTGTGAGATATTTGACAGTTGTTTTACAACCTAGTATTTTGAGTTCAATACCTAATTTGAGAGAGAGTTTGGAAGAGGAAAAAATAAAGAGGAATTAAAAGTTTAAGAACCATCTTTGACCTATCAGCTTCCTGCACCAGAACTGCCACTAAATAAATAAATGAGCACCTAACTGTGATCCGGAATTGTTTCCATCCAGGTATCAATCAAATTTGGTGCGGACTTTTAAAATGTCACAAAAAAGAAAAAGAAAATGCAACTTGGGCATGTTTCCGTCCACTGGTTTGGAGCAAATTAACCAGGCTACACAAAGCGCAATTTCTCCAGAAGTTGATGTTACGCATGGCTGTAATAAACAGGAAGTAGAGGTTGCAAACTAGCATTGATCACAGATCTGAGAGAAATTTAGTTTTTTTGGGAATGTGTTGCTATCGAGGAAGATGTAGTTGTTCTGTCAACGAGTATTGGCGATGTTACATGCTGTTGGGAGATGTTGCTTCCAGCAATGATTTCACTCGTAATGGGAATATCCGGGAAGAAGCCAATAGTGGAAACATCTGATCAGTCATGTGAGATAAATGTTCATTATGTCAGAAGTTATATGGCAAATGTTTCCATCTCCTGTTTTGAGCATTAACTCTTTTTTTTTTTTTTCAGAAAAGCCAAAGACCATCTCAAGCGAGCTTAAAAAAATATTTAGCGAAATGTAAGGAAGTCATTTTGAATTTTGCCGTTTCCATCAACTTTTTCTAATGCAATACTTTAAAATGCGCATAAAAAACGTTGACGGTAACACGACTGCTCATGGCATCAACTTCAGCTTCTCTTGCTGTTCCTGTTTCTCAGCTTGGCTTGGAAATCTCCACACAGCAGCTCTAAATCTGGCTGAAGGGTCACTCGGAGCCTGGAAGGCTGTCGGTTCTGGTTCAGTGTGTTTTAATGCCTTGTGTTCTGGCTTTGAAACTGAGTTGGAAAAAAAGTTGCTAAGTCACCACCGACGTGTGGCGGAAAATAAATAAAAAAAATGTCCTGGAATTTTTCAAAAGAAATAAAAAAAAAATAGCAAGGGGTACAATGCGGATAGAAAAAATTATCTAAACTTAATCTTGACGAGTTAAGGTTTCTTATCGACTTGGTTGTACAAAACCTCCTGCTGGTTCTGAGTCTTAGAACACAGCTTTACTTTCCTGGCAGCCAGAGCTTCCTGGAAAGGAGTCAACAAGTCAAAAGCAGATTTGGAAAACCTAGAAGCAGTGTCAATCTAGACAGCCAATAGTATTATTTGATTTTTTTTTTCTTCTTTAGACCACATTCTTTTGATTAGACGGAAAAAATTATATAAACCATCTATACATGTAGCTGAAATACTCTCCTTGCCTCTAGCTGGAGCTGTTTTTCACATTCAAGGTTAAGGTTTAAGGTTTAGTTTGTTAATCCCCAAGGGGGAACTTGAGTTTCAAGCATGCAATCATCCTGTTGAGTAGATGGTTCACTTCAGAGCATACCAGGGGTTGACATTAATCATGAATAAATTACAGGCTGATTTAAAAACCTGTTTTCTGAATTTCCAAAAGATATTTTAAATAGGAACTTTGACAAGTTCTTACAGACATTCGGACTAAAACGTCCTAATGGATAACACTTTGAGAAACTTTGGGGGGCTATCAGTGTAGTATAGGTGGTTGTAATGGCTAAGCACAGTCTAGCACGGACAATTTGGCCTTAAGGGTTAAAGTTAAAGTAAGCAAGACAGATCTGACTCTTTCAACCACATAGCATATGGTTAGGCTTATTTAAGACACACCTTGCAGGGAGTTTCTTTATATAAATCACATTGTAAAACATATATTCTACACCAGCGGTTCCCAAACGTTTTTAGTGAACCCCCTGTGACCTAACGGAGTTGACGTACCCCAATCCCCCACAGCATCATCATCAAAAAAATTTATTGCAACAAGCTTTTTATAGCCATATTAAAAGTGGTATGTTTAACCATGCTCAAATGACCAGAACAAGCATAATAGCAAAACATGTTATTATTATTAATTGTGAGAATGAATGAAGTAGAGGCCTCAAGCTAGGTGTGCATATATACAGTACAATGCGTAGAAGATAAATTCTATAATATTTCATATTAAAATGAAGCGTAGAAAAAGACTTCTTCTACGCTTCGCACTTCTTCGTGTGAGTACATTTGTATTGATTTATTAAAATTATAGTTTTTGATTTTTATTTTTATTAGGGAAACGTTTTTCTACATGTATTTATTGTGTGGGAAAAATGCACTGTAATTGTGTAATTATCCGAACACCATTGCATTTCTCATCTTGCGCATTTCCTACCAGCACCTCTGGGGGTGCGCGCACCACACTTTGGTAATCCCTGCTCCACACCATAGATAAAGGACAAGTACTCAAGCAAAAGTGCTTAACGACACAATTACGTTACAGAATTAACATGATGCACCTGTTTAAACATGGAAGACAGTTTTCTAGTTTTGTGAGTATCCAGTCTGCCACTTGTTTTCAGTAATAATATTCTTATGTCCTTTATTCAACTCAAGTAAACAGGTTTTATTAGTAGATTGAAGAAGCAATTTGTGCCTACATCGTGGTGGAGTTATGTTTTATGTATGCCCGCCACTTCTGGCATTTTGAAGCAATAATGGTGTAAACCCGGTTGGGTGGGCGTGTGTGCTGTTGTTTTAGCATGTTAGTGACAAAGGCTAGGAAGGAGTAGCATGATAGACTCCAAACTCAGTTTTGTTTTTTAAAAGCAGTTTGGTTGAATGTAACCATGGGAAGAATACTTTTATAAAAAAAGTTATCTAAACTTTGTAACCTACCTAAAGCAAAAGCTTTATAAGGTCATTCTGTGTCGTTAGTGTTGTTTATAGGGAGTGTAGTTTCTTCTTCCGCTGTCACTCGTTGTCTACAGGCATATTTCCTCTACAGTGATGTGTACTGTTTAGAAGTGGTCAATTGAATACACCTGGCTTGCAAAAAAAAAAAAAAAAAATACACCCTCATTATGTTCTATTGAACAACCCACAGTGGGGCAGAACAAACCTCTTATATTTATAAGCTTCGATGCTTCGGATACAACTATTCAGGACTAACGTCCAATAATCTGTTTCTATAGCTCTGCACACGTTCAATATGTGTTAAAGCCACACAACTCAACACAACGGTCCTGATGTGCAGTTAACGTTATTTCAGTCACGCAACTAAACACAAGGCGCCTCTGATGAAAAAATATCCTGACACGACAGGAGGAAGAGTTAACAGGAAGTACACTTTAAACACACACAAATACAAAAAAATACATCTAAATATATCTTTGCACAATTGACTTCAAATTAAGGGTCTGTTCTGATGACTGTAATCTAAGCAGCCCTGTTGATATCTTTGGATATCTTTGTATGCTTTTCTCCGTAATACTGCCCAAGCTCACTTTGCTCGTTTTGCCAGCGTTTTCCTGCTGTTTTTGCTCATTTTTGGTGTGAAATTAATAAGCTCCCTTTTAGTTGTTCTCCGTTTTATGACTACTTCTTCCTGATCCAATTCTTGTAGTCCAGGAAAATAACATGTCCCTGGTTCAAACATCCCAGGATAAAAACAGCTACGGCAGCCATCAAACTATGGAGGAGGAGGGGGAGGGGGGGGGGAGAAAACACAGAAGTGAAACTTAATGGTGTTTTGGTTTGTTGTGCTGCGTAATGGCTCAGTGTTGTTGCTGAAAACCCGCTGTAATGAAAGACCTCTCTGCTTTAGAGAAACACAAGCTGGACAGATGATTGGCCCTCATCAGAAATGTGGGAAAATGTGGAGACCAAGGCAAGAATCTGTCAAGTTGTTGCCAAAAGGAAAGGTGATGCTTTTGCTCTTTTATTTTTTTTCCTACAGGCTCTAATGAAGGCTGACTGTGCTGTGTTTTTCTCATTATAAAAAGCTGTCATTACTGCACTGACACCGCTGGCACCATTAGCCGCAGTCTTCTCTTGGGTCTGATTCTTTATCCCTATCTCATCACTTCCCACCTCTGTTTCTTTTCCTCTATCACATGCATCTCTGTAATATTTTCCAGAAAATCTGTGCAGATTTTTTTTTCCTGCATCGTCCCTGTGTGAGTGTTCCCTCCACTAGAGAGATCTGCAGCCGTGAAGGGGAACACACAGGGCGTCTCCTTTTACCGAGCGCTAATCTCCAGAGTGTGACGGGTTAGGGAGTTTGAGGATGGTGTCAAAGTCTCAGATAGTGAATGATACTCTGGATGAGCCCATGCTGAGAGTCTGTCAGCAGTCAAGCATGCCTGCTAACTGAAAATGTTATGATTGGCTCGGTCCGCTCCCCCCAATGTGCCTTTTTAGCCGCAGTACAAGAATCCTGTGTCTCGACTTGGGTCTGAGTGCAGTCTTTGTAGCAGTTGGGAAAATATTACAGCACATAGATCTTGATAAAGGATGAGATTTCACTTCAGCCTCATCTCTGAGTCTCTGTGATCGTCTATTCTTAGCTCCTCATAAACACAGCTTTCTAGTAGTGTCTAAGTGGGAAGTATTACAATAGATCCATCTTGATAAAAGGTTTTTCGGGGATCCGGACACAGCCTGGTGGCAGCAGTGTGAGGAAGGAGCTGACGATGACACGCAGTGGCTTTAAAACTAGAAAACAGCCCACACCATTTACCTCCCTCTGCTTTGCTGCCAGATCAGATAAGCATAGGCAGTATTTGCAACATTTGTTTTGACTCTTTGCCATCATACTGGGGCCTTGGCTGCTGGCGCTCACGCTGGGGATGTTGCCTGGCTGGCCTTAGGCTTCTCTGACTCCTGCTGAGTCGGCTGCTCATTGGTCAGATATGATACCATTAACTATGAAATGCCTTTTATAAGCAGTAGCTCGACATAGATTTTGTTTTTGGATTAAAGTTGTCTTTAACTTTTATGAGGGTCTGGAAATGTTTGCATACCATGTAGTCATGCACATTAGTATGTCTAAGATCAAATCACTGTGCTTTCTAAGAACACTACATTAGCAGAATATATACGTTATTGGTTTACTATTGGTTTTGTACTGTCAAATTAAGTTGCACTGTCTGATAGGGCTGTAAAAAAAAGGTTTGAGTGGACAAGACCTATTTATTTATGCTAAAAGAAATATCCCACAAATAATATAAAACAGTGAAATTTATTCAATTTGAATTTGCATTCCAATAAGGCTTGTTTGTCATATTAAAAGTACCTTTTTAAAATGGCAGCCTTTAATCAGGTATTAAACACACTTTAAATGAAGCTCACTTTTCTTTAGTAAAATGTTTCTGAATTTTTGTGATGTAATGTTATAATCTTGTGTTCTCATTAGCTCTCTGTGGAAAGCCGTCATAATTAGCAGAAATGAAGACTGGAAAACATCTGTGTAATAAATGTATATAGTGTCTTTCACTTAGTCTACTCTGAGTTACTGAAATACAGTAAACAAACCTTTCAATGATATTGATATTGGATGTGTCTGGGTATTAGAATGTGTAAAAAGCCAAAAAAAAGGCGACACCTAGTTTTCTTATACTATACACATACATTTACATGGTTGGGTAATACAGAGAAAGAGATCTTTGACCATTCCCTTTTGCAATCTCTCAAGCTCATCAGTAGTCCTGGGTCCTCTCTTGTGGTCTCTTCTCTTCAGCTTAACTCACAGGTTTTCCATAGGACTTAAATCAGGCGACTGAGATGGTCATGAAAGAAAGTAGGTTGTAGGTCTGATGAACAATTTCTGTGCTGATGTCATTATCCAATTGAAAAACCCTACGATGAACCATCTTGAGTTTTCTGAAAAAATGCCACTTGTTTTTTTATTATAAATGTTTGGGTATTTAAAGAAGGTTATGGTGCCATGCATTCTGAAAAAGCTTCAACAGCATTTGGCACAGGCCCTTAGCAAAATAGAAAGGAAGATCCGGCCCCAAACTGGGGAAAACCACTTTAAAGTAGTGATGGGGGACAGGATTGCAGGGAGAACCCGATGGCTTGATGTGGCCAACTACATCGTGTAGCAGGGGATCGTTCCTCTGCGGATACATGGTCATCCAGGAGTAGTGAATGCTGCAAGTCAATGACTCGATGGAATCTGGATTAGAAAACCTTTTAACCGATCTGGCTGTATGATATTTTTTCACGTGTGTGTGTGTGTGTGTGTGTGTGTGTGTGTGTTCATGCATTGCTTGTAAATATTCCAGTTTCAACTATTGTTTCATTTATTTACTGACTGATTGCATGATGATACGTGTCTGTTCGTTGCTTTTTATGTGTGCATGTTATTTTTAGTGTTTTTAGTGTTTGTATCTGTCTCTGCTGCTTCACTGTGCCTTTAAATTGCCCCTTGAGGACAAATAAGGTTTTATTGAAATGAACTGAATTGTTTTAAACCTCACCGTTATGTTTGTAGTGGCTGGAATTAAACATTTTTGTTTTTTTCTGCCTTCACTCCCAAACAACCCGTTGGAATGTAGATAGCATTGAATGGTTGTTTTGTAAACTTGCTGACCCCAAGATGCCACTCTCTGCTTCGGTTCTGTAATTGTGAGCTTTTGGGATTCATACCCTGCCTCCGGTGTAGATTCTCAGTCATGCAGGGCATAGCAGTTCTTAGTACTTGGATAAAATGCAACTGATCTTCTTTACGTGTTTCCTAAAGAGGCTTCAGCCCTCATCCAAAGCTCATAGTTATTGACTGTCATGAGCAGTTGTTAGCCCTATTGCCTTGCAGCATAAAGCTCAGTTTATAACTGTACTTAAAATTGGAAGGAAAACTTAGATCCATCCACCCGTCCTGCAATTCCAGTTCAGCACTGTGCCATCTGGTGCCAGTCTCTAGTGATCAGTGAGTTAAAAATGATAAAATACTGTATTTTAGTGCATCTAAAAACTGCACACATTGATATACTGTATCTTCTCTTTTGTGACTGTATTTCTTTCTTTCTTTTTGCATTTCTTTAGATCCACTCGGAAGCCGGAAAGCTGCTACTCTTTACAATCAACCAAGGAGATTTGGACAAAACCTTGGGAGGACTGTTAGAATGGCTGTGGCTAGACAAAAGCGTAGCTGCTTTGGACAGAGAGAGGTTTCATGTTTACCTGCGTCAGTGCAGCACCAGAGCACCTTTTAATGATGCCTCATTTGGCCCCTTTTAGAAACCTACAGCACACACTGAAAAATATCTTCACTTTTGATTTACTTTTCAATCTGCCAATTTTCCATCGCCTCTGACATTTTTGTTACCATGCGGTTGAACCAATGAGGCTCATAGAGCCATTTGTTACGTGTCCGTGAGGTCGCCTCCCCACTCTATGGAGGCTGAGCCCAGCCGTCCGGCCAATGGGGAGCGCTCTGGAAGGCAAGAGTCGCAGCATGCAACAGCTGAGTCTTCATTAGGGTCTTGTCCATCTCAGCACCCCCAGCAGCCTCCTAATCCTCGTCCTGTACATAGAGCATTGGGCCGCTTACAAAATCGTCAACCCAAACGTACTGACCTGCTTCGGTTACAGCAGCAGCAAGCAGCAGAATGGCAGCAGTCAGACACCCCAGGTACCTCTGGAGGCAGTTTTATGTCAGCAACTTCCTCCTCATCTTCATCCCTCACCACTATGTCCTCCACCCAGGGTGAGCATGGTCATGGGGGGCCATCTCACTCTAGTCATGAGGCTCTAGAAGGTGTCGGCTCTTCCAAAAAGGGAGAGAAGAAACCCCAGAAGCCAGGGAAATATGTGTGCTCATATTGTGGCCGTCCGTGTGCCAAGCCAAGTGTTCTTGAGAAACACATTCGCTCTCACACAGGAGAAAGACCCTACCCTTGTGCTCCCTGTGGCTTTTCTTTTAAGACCAAGAGCAATCTCTACAAGCACCGTAAGTCCCATGCCCATCGCATTAAAGTAGGTCTGGCATCCAGTCGAGATGAGCCCAGTTTAAGTGGACCAGAAGGTAGCAGCATTGGAGAAGACCCTGAAGAGCACACAGAGGGAGAAAGTACTGAATCTGAGGATGAGACAGGCCAGCGCAAAAAATCATCCTCTAAGGATTTGCTTCGACACCAGAGGAAAGGGGCTAAGGAGCAGCATGGAGGCTCAGACGAGACCCAAAGGCCGGAGGACTCTCAAGCTGTCAAGCAAAGATTGGCATTGAGGCTTAGGAAACGTGGCCCCATGGCTTCACCAGATGACCCTCCCTCCTCTTCCCTCTCCACTTCATCTTCTTCTTTGGGCCCAGGTAGTAAGGGCAGCACAGAGTCTGGCTATTTTTCTGGTTCAGGCAGTACTGACCTGTCCCAAGTTAGCCCGCCCAGTTCCAGTGCCAAAACCTATGCAGAAATTATTCTCGGGAAGTATGGAAGACTGGGAGGACAGCAGCGCAGTCCCCACCAGCACCAGCTTCCTACTTCACATTCCTCATCTTCAGGAACCGAGGATAAAGGCATTCCTTTTGCTGTTCCCAAAACGCAAGTGATAGAACACATTACCAAGCTCATTACTATCAATGAAGCAGTAGTAGACACCAGTGAGATTGACAGTGTAAAGCCCAGACGCTCCTCCCTATCCAGAAAAAGTAGTATGGAGTCACCCAAATTTATAGCCCCTAAAGATCCCTATGCTTTTGACCCAAAAATAGAAGCTGCAGGCCCCAGTGGTTTAAGGCAGCCCAAAAACCCTGAGGTAGATCCATCGAGTACACAGGAACTCTCAGCAGTGCCTCTTCTTAGAAGCCACTCATTGCCATCATCTACAAGCCAAGTAGATCCCATCACTCCGGGCACCATGTCTCCAAGAGGTTACCGCCTTAGCCAATCATTTGATGAGCAGCAAGCAGTGGTTGCAGAGATGAGAGGCGCCCAGCGTATGCTCAGACGGCAACCTGCCATAGAGGTACCCCTAGGTGCTGAGTCGTTGTTGGAGGAGGGCAGTCCTATGTCCCCATCCTCCTCAATCAGAGGAACAAATTCAGGCAAGCAGCCACTTATGGTGCAAAAAGGTCAAAGTGTGTTTGAATGTGGATCTTGTGGGGCCTGCTTTCAGTACAGTGAGGGCTATGAGGCTCACATAGGAATGTGTCCAGGATCAAAACAAGAGGACAGGGAGGCATGTAGCCCTTGCAGAGAGAATCGGCCTCCACTGATGCACTCCAAGTTCCGAGCACTGGCCATGGCTGTGAGGAAGAGGAGAAAAGAGGAGAGCCTGGAAGAGGATCCCCCCAGTCCTGGAACTGAACCCATGCCAGGCAGAGCCACAGGCCTAAGCAGACCAGAGCTCAGCCAGGCCCTCTCAGGTTTGTTTATTCACTTTTTCTGGACTACAGTTGGGCAATTCTGGTCCTCCCGAGGCAAAGCCCTGCATGTTTTAGATGTGTCCTGCCTTAATCAGACCTGATTGTAATAAACTGATCACATGGAGGCTCCTGCAAACCTTGCTGACAGAAGGAAATATTCAACAATATCTGATTCAAGTCTGGTGGAACAGAGACAGATCTACAAGATGCAGAGCTCTGGCTCTTAAGAACATGAATTGTTTAGGTCTGTATTAGACCCACAGACAATCTGAAACTAAGTAGACTAAGTTGAATACAGCAACAATATGATAATGTTTTCATGTACATCCTTATTTCATAGTAACAATGTATGTTAACTTTCACAATACTGTAGAAAACACCAATAATATCTTATAAATCAATAACACTGAACCCAATGAGTAAGATGCTACCTTTTTTGTTTTTGTCTGGTCACTGCCGCTAGGTGTTACTTCACAGACTGAGCCAAACCAACAGCAGCAGCGGGACAGGAAGGGTGTTTCTGTCATACAACACACTAGTTCTTTTGAGAAACAAGAGAGTATATCCATAGAAAGCCAGGAGCCAGACGTCAGAGGGAGTCAGCAGCCACAACAGCCAGAGCCAAAACCCTCACCCTCCACATCCCGCCTCATCCGCCAGCCAAACATCCAAGTGCCAGAGATCCTTGTTACTTTGGAGCTTGATGCTGACATGCCATCCGTTTCACCCCCAGCGAGAACATCTTCGTCCAAGGTATAGTGTAATTATAACCATTGTGCTATGCATTTTAGATATTTAGCATATCTTTGCTTGCCTAGTAGTCTTTATTAATTTGTAGTTCTGTTGTAGGAACTCGAGAAAGCAGAGGAGTTCCAGTGGCCTCAACGTAGCCAGACTCTGGCTCAACTACCTGCAGAGAAGCTGCCACCAAAGAAGAAAAGACTCCGCTTAGCAGAAGCAGCTCAGTCCTCTGGGGAGTCCAGCTTTGAGTCTCCGTCTCTTCCTCGCAGCCCTAGCCAAGAAAGCAATGTCTCAAGCCTCTCGGCTTCTTTTGAGGACACAGTACGTTCAGAGCCAGTTGCCTGGGCCTCTGGCAGCCAAAGCTCCCAGATGCTAATGGTGCCATCTGCTTCTCACCAACACCACCAAAGCCACAAGGAGATGAGGCGTTCAGCCTCAGAGCAGGCCCCTCCCAGGCCCCAACAAACTGAACAGATTTCAGAGCCAAGAAGTAAATCGTTCGATTATGGGTCCCTTTCCTCTCAGCTGTCCACATCCTCCTGGAAAGAGAGGAGAAAGTGTCTCCTTGTGAAACAACTCACTTTAGGTGAACCAGAGCAGGAGATGGTGGGCAGCATAAGTCAAAGTCCCATGCCTGGTCCTTCTCACCCCCACATCCCTTACCTCCATCCTACTGAAGTTATTCCCCACCGAGAAGTCACAGAGAAGCCCATGCTTATACAGTCTAAAATGTTCTCACCCTCTCATGATGTGCTCCCTTTGCAACCCAGAGACCAACACGTTTTTCAAAGAGGAGCACTTTCACAGCTACATCCCATACCCACAGCCATAACTGAGGTTCTGTCCCCTCAAGTCATTCCCAGAGCCTTCTTACATTCACACTCTGGAAGTCCTATACAGACCCACCCAGGGCAGAACCAATTGCCGGAACAGTTGAGAATACCACTACATCATCTCCCAGCCGTTGTTCCTCTCCCTAGCTCCTCAGGGGTTAGAAGTAGTCAGCCTCTTTACTTTCCTTTTCCACCAAGACTTGGCACACACATTCCTTCACAGTCCTCTACAGAGACCAGACCATCCATCGCCTCTATGTCTTCTACTCTGGCCCATCATTCTCTTGTAACCATCTCATACCAACAACAACCAGTCATTGCCACGTGCCTAGCACAGCTTGCACCAGTGGTATCAGTTGTAGTGCCAGTGCGCCTCCAAACCCATAGACCTACCTTTGCCAGTGCAATGTATACCACCCTCTCCCAGATTTTGGCTTCCACTCGCTCACAGGAATCAACCTCGTGCACTGCTATGATCATCATGACCCAAACAGAACGGGAGAAGTTGCAAGGATCCTATCTGAAAGTTCCATCTCCATCCATCCAGAGCCTTCTCCCTCTGTCCCTGTCGAAGGAGCTGTCCTCGGAGTCTGGGGAGGGATATGGTCCTCTAGGACCTGGAGGAAGCAAACGCATGCTTTCCCCTGCAGCTAGCCTAGAGCTTAGCACTGAGGCTAAGCGTCACCAGAAAAGAGTGAAAGAAGAGGAGCAGGAGCAATATAAGAGTGCTGAAGAGGAAGAAGATGTAGAACCCAAGGTATGCCAGGAAGAAGAATGCAAGAACCAAAGGAAAACATTGGAAGAGGGGGAGACGCATCAACCAGAGAAAATAGAGGGGACCGGGGTGAAATTAGAGGAGGTGCAGGAACAGCTCCCACAGAAAAATAACAGGCAAGAAAAGGAAAGAAAGGACAAATCAACTGAGAGAACAAGTCATAAAAAGGAAGAAGTGCCAACTCCAGAAGTGGGGATTGAGAAGCAAAGCTCCCCTTCATACCCCATCCTCCATACTTCCACCTCAGTAAACTGGTGCTACCTGAAGTATGTCAAACCCAACCCGTCTGCCGAGAGAGACCCTCATACCTCAGTTTATTCTACATGGAGTGTCAGTCCGCACAACCCCAATCTGCCAGGCCTCAGCACTAAGGTGGCTCTGTCTCTGCTGTGCTCTAAACAGAAACATAGCTCTGAGACATACACCATGGCCACTGCCTCGACACCAGCCAGAGGTGAACCGGTTCCTGAATGCAGCAGGTCTCCACCTATATCAGAGGTAAACAGGAGCACACACAATACAAGGCTTTGTGAACATAGTTATAATGTTTGAACTTTTTCACACTTAGTCATCTTACAACCACAAACGTCGATGTGTTGTATTTTGACTTTTTATGACAGACCAATGCAAAGTTGAGGAAAGAAAATTAAACATGGCTTTCAATGTTTTCAATTACAAATAAAATCTGAAAAGCGTGACATGTATTTTTAAATAAACCCCTTAAACTGGTACCCCTAAATCAATTCCAATACAATTGGCTGTCTTAAGGAGTAACCCAGTTAGAAAACAAATAGAGAATTGGTAAATCCGTGTGTAATATAATCTCAGCACAAAGGTCTGCAAAGTAATAACTTAGAGCTCTGAATACAAACGCACTCAACAACTCAAACCATGTATCGTTTTGTTCTCCTTCACAATTATGCACTACTTTGTGTTGCTCTGTTTCATAAAATCCATTGAAGTTTGTGGGTGTAAGGCAGAGATGGTGGCTTGAGTTTAATACGTCGACTGCAGCCGTACTTAAGTCCCAAAAATAAAAGACATAGGACTTGACATAGAGACTAAAGACTTGAGATGTAACTTGGACTCCTGGTCTGAGACTCAGATCTTATGTAACTAAAATTGAGCTACAGATAGCAACTGTTACGCATGTCATGTTTTTTTCTGTCAAAGTTTGATTATCAACCAGTGAAAGTGGATTTTGAGCTGTTTATGGCACATAACAATCTGTTCCTGTTAACTATAGCTTCACGGTAATGACCCTGAAAATATATTTTCAACTGAACGCTGTATTAAATGAATCTGGATAATTTCAAAACAAAATGAACATAACTTACCTCTGACATTTTACTTCTAGGATACTTCTGGCTAGGGCTGGGCGATAGGACGATACATATCGTACGGACGATAGAAAAGTGTCTACAGTGCTAATTCTATTCTATCGTTTCTATCGTTTCTAACACCATTTTATCTCGTATTCAAGCAAATATTTCCCAATGTAGACTACGACAAACTTATTAGTGTAGTCACGTAGCCTACACACAGTTTATAAGTGATAAACAAGATTTATTTATTTTTAATTCACAAAGAAGCGCCGTCTTGTGGTTTTGCAACATGACGCTGCTTTACGGCTTTTGACTCACACGCGGGTTTGCGACATGCTTTACGTTACTTAACTCATGAGAGCTGAGAGATGGAGACACAGGAGGCTGAAGTCTTAAACCCGTGGTCGCAACAAACAGAGACAGCTACGCCGGCAACCCAAGATGAAGCACTTTTGCCAAAAAGAGGGGGTACGTCTGTGGTTTGGTTACATTTTGGATTTAAGAAGTCCGACACGGAGCAGACAACGGTCATTTGCAAACTATGCTACAAGACTGTTCCCTCACCCGACGGCAACACGACACACCTCTTCTATCACTTAAAGGTATACTATGCAACCGGGGTTGATTTTCCAGCGAGGCTCCCCCAAGAGGGCGAAAGTAAAAGTGCACTGTCGTAAAGATGCTCAGCTGTTCTGGTTCCTCCGTCAAGCCAGGCGCGGTTGTTTTGAGCTTAGCAGACAGGCGAACGCAACGAAAAGTGGAAAAAAACGGCAGTACAAACAATGAATAACACAGTGAAGGTATGAACATCAAGCTTCTTGCAGCGCTATCTTGGCGAGGCGGTCGCCGCCGCCTCGCCAAGCCGCGACCGCCGCCGCCTCGCCAGTTTTATTATTATTATTATTATTTATTTTTTTATGTTGGCGAGACGCTACCGCCACCGCCTCGCCAAGCCGCAGCCGCCGCCGCCGCCGCGGTAGCGTCTCGCCAACATAAAAAAAGATTATAATAATAATAATAATTATAATAATAATAAAACTCGATATGCTTGCATGTTTATTTGACCGGCTGAGCGGAGCGGGGGGGGGGGTGGGGGGGGAGACAAACTTTGCACCGCTGACCGGCTGAGCGGAGCGGCGCGCATATCGAGTTAGTTTTATTTTTTTATTATTATTTTTTTGGAATGTCGGCGAGGCGGTAGCGTGAGGGAAACCCTACAATGTTACTTACAATCGCATCAGCAGAAACGCGAGGTCCGCGTCAGCCTTGCAGCTTTCTATGTTCACCCGTGTACGACTCCTCTCTCTGTCCAGAGCCCTTTTCCTCTTTCTTGCCTGCTCCAACATGGGCTTTCGCTGTTTTCTCGCTGGTTCCGCCATGATAACTGCACAAATATCGCCACTGCGCTACCAACGAGCACACCTTTCACTGCGGGCGTGTAGCAGTTCTCGCCGTAAAGCAAGACCGACTCTTGCTATGCACACGAGACTACTGAGCCTGTGAGTGCGGGCCGACTGCTCCTGCAATTGCAAGTGCGGTATTTCCCCCACAGACCACCAGGGCGGCCGAGATAACCTTAGTTCAACCTGAAATGACTCATTTAATCATCCAAAACGGTATGGAACATATTAATTAACTGAAAAATGTTGCATAGTATGCCTTTAAAGAAGAACCACGAAAAAGAATACATAAGGATCCAAAAAGTGCGAGGTAAAGCAAGTTGTGAAACAGCGGGGGGAAGTTGCAAAAATAAAAATCATAGCCAGCCGAAGATAACGGAGTCATTATCACGGTGCACCCCGTATGAGAAAACTTAAACAGTTTATAGGTATATTCAGCCCGGATTTATTTAATTTCGATAATCTATATTGCCGTTATGGTATGCAAACTTTGCACTACAAGGTTAAATATTTCAGAAACTTGTAACTAACGTTCGTTCAAAAATGTGTGCTTTTCTACTCCGAAACTTAAACTAAACATTAGTGCACTTTTATTTATTTATTTATTTATTTATTTATTTTGGTAATTTAATTTAAAAACCTGTAGGATTTTGAAAAAAAATGTGAAGGGTACTGTAGCGCTACCTCTACCTCATTTTATGTATTTATGTTACTGCACTACAATTTATTTTTGTAATTTGTGACAGTACTATAAATGTCACTTCAAAATAAAGTTGGAAAAAAATAAAAAATTATGTTTTGTCATATTTTTCAGAGATTTGCTGAAAACTTACTTAATAGGGGCATATTGCAATATATATCGTTATTGTGATATAAAATAGTCCATATCGTGATATATGATTTTTTCCATATCGCCCAGCTCTACTTCTGGCTGGGAGGTTTGAAGTAAACGCAATTCGAGTTTAGTTCATTCACAATTTAAGCATGCTTTCCATTAATAACTTAGCTGTGGCCTGTTACTAATGTCATTATTATCGTACATTTTAACGTCTTTGCTATTTTCTGTTGAAAGGTTTTAAATGTTGATTTCGAAAATGGTTTCCAATATTATTAAGATTTATCTAGCTCAGTGTGAAGAAAAGAAAACCCTCCAAACCCTGTTTAGTGCCTTACATAGTGAAGGAGTGAACAATATGTAGATCAGGACAAACAGGCATTAGCTTGGTCACTACAAAGACAATACAGCACTTTCTTTGATTCATTCAGAAATTCAACATTAACAGGTTTAATCTCTTACTATATTTTTTTCTTAGAGCATGATGTCCTATTTATATTTCCAATACAGCAAATAGTCCATTTGATCAAATATTAAAATAATATCAAGCTGCTTTAGCAGATTTTTGCATGCTGGAATAAATGTTAAAAGATTAAGACATAATTGTTTGTGAAAAGTATTGGATCTGCAGATAATTAAATGTTCATATAGTAATTTAGGCCTCAATGTAAAGCATACAGTCTGGATTCCTAACATAAACCAATGCAGGGTTAGAGGTGACCTAGATGTCACGGACATTATTTGAAAAAAAATGTTTCTTTCAGTCGTTAGAGACTTGACCTAGACTTAGGGCAAAATACTTGACTTGGTCAAGGAAAGAATGACTTGTGAACATCTCTGGTGCAAGAAAAAAGAGGTGAAAAAGTTCAATACTTTTGTGACACACCATACCTGCAGATATGACAAAGAAGTGAAATATTGTGGTTGTGGTTTATTGGGAGCTAGTGCTAGAACACTATTATACTCTTTAAAATAAAACATGTAATATTTAAAGTTACTTGTCTCGAGTGTAGGTACAAGCCACCCCACCCAGTACCCTCCCAGAGGTGAAGGATGAGGAGACACATGAGAAGGAGAATAAAAAAGAGACAAAAGAAGAGGAAGGTCCTTCCACCTCCAAGCAAGGCGAACCTAGTTGGGTCCGGATCTTTGAAGGAGGGTAGGCGCAACAGTCCTCAGACTGTGTGTTTTTTTTTTTGTTGTTTTTTTTTTAAACTTGGCCGTTCTTCATTACAAAAGTTCTTCTGCCTGATGATGGCAGGAAAACTGAATATGTAGACCTGGGTTGAGAATGAGAGTAGCAGATGGGAGGTACAGGGGCCCAGAGGACTTTGTTTGTACCTGTAGCCAAGCCTTTCCCTCTCACTGCTGGCATGAATGTCCGTGTCTAAGATGTGTTCATTTGGAGTGACGGCAGTGTGTTGGTGCATCTGCTTTGAGTGCGTATGCGTGTGGGGGTGTAGAGTGCATGATATTTTTAAACTATTATTCAAACAAAACTGTATGTAGGCTTGAAATCTAGTATTTGCAGTTGATCTGAAAATCATTCATACCCCTGGCAGATTTAGTGGTAAAGTTTGACCCGCATGTTGTTGGGGTTTTTTTGGACAAAATTCTGCTTAAGTTTTGAAGTGACTCAGTCCAGACTTGAATCCGGCAGAGAATCTGTGGAGGGAACTGAAGATTAGGGTGATGGCAAGGAGACCTTTCAGCCTGAAAGACCTGGGGCTTATCTCCAAAGTCAAATACAAGAGGCAACAGGTAACAAGCTCTTTAGTTATTTTAAGAAAATTCTGATTTCTGTAATGCCAGTAGACGTTATCTACTGATTATTGAAAAGGGTTAAAATAATTTTTTGACATGCAATGTTTTATTAAAATTTAAGTAAAACTGTTTCTTCTAATTAATTTCTTATCTGAAACAAATTACATATATTTAAATCTAAAAATGCCAGCGGTAGGAATCATTTTGAGTTCAGCTGTGTATCTGAGTTAAAATTGGACTTTTATGCAGTTGGTTATGAATCGTACTTGTACGACGGTATTTATTGTGTTTGAGTGTTATAGAAACACTACATTAGTTGTAAATCTGCTGGGGTTCCTAATGCATTTGGCTGCATCATTCCTGCAGCGTTTGCTGACTATTAGTCTGGGGGCTGTTCTGACTGCTTGGTGTGATGCCAGATCCTCATCCTCACTGTCACTGTCTGTGTTACCCTGCTCTCTGTGTATGTATGTCTTCAGTTTCAAGCTTTTAATGATGCATCTGAGCCATTGTCATGTTGGAATGAGGATACAACAAACTGTTCCAGTAGATTTTAAAAAATAAGAATGTTATGCACATTTGAGCTTAATTGGGATTTTCTCTAATCAACACAGTCACACAATTATAAATACAGGCTTAGATATATACAGTATCCACGCACTAATACTTGGATAAAGAATCAACAGGCTGTATATAGTCATCAACAAGCTCCTGGTATACTTCTGGCTCAACATTTGATCACTCTTATTATCAGACATGGTAGGGTTGGTTTAAATGGGTTGGTTCTATGACTCAAACCCAACTTTTAAGCATTCTCTGCAAATTTTCAAAAGGGTTGAGTTTGGGGTCATAGCAGATGGTTAATCTTAGTCTGCTTTATTCGCCCCAAAGCCGGTTTTAATGCGTTTGGCATCAATTCTTTTATAACCCAACAGCCGTGTCCAAGTTTTAACCAAGTGACCCAAACAGTGTCCCTCAGAGGAATTTAAGTTGGCCAAGATGTTGAAGAAAAGCCCATGAACTACTGAGGCTAAAGCAGTGAAGCTAGTTCAACATCACTTACGGATAAAGTGAGTTCTGCGTCAGAAAGAAGCCCCTGCACCAAAACATATGCCTTCAGTTTGCAGCTTCCCTCATGGATAAGCCAAATGCTCTGTGGAGAAATGTTTTTTGAGGTCATAGGAGCCAAAGATCTGGCCACACTGACATGGAGTATTCAAAGTGACGCTGTACACATAACAACAGCACCATCTGACAAACGTGGCGGTGACGACAGCAGGCAGTGGGTCTGTTTCCCTGCCAGTCATACTGCTGGGTCACACAAAATTATTGTAATGATGAGGAAATACTACTTTTAAATCCTTAAACCTTTCTTCATATAAACAGTTAGTTGACAGAAACTTGGAAACAAGTAGGTGCCCCAACAAAACTGGTTTTAAATTGGATAAAGTAAATGCTTAATACCTTACTCCATTCCAGAAAACCAAACCGTTTAAAACTAACTCTGCGGTTAATGATACCAGGAGGGGCTAAATATCCAGGCACTAGTCAAACAGAGGTGTGTGAACCAAATTATAGTTTTTATAATCCATTGAATCTGTGCGCCGTATCCTGATTCCGATCTAATAAAGGAACAGTTGTGTTGCGTCATAAAACACCATGATGAGTTGATGTAAACCTTCACTGCATCTTGTCCTCGGTCGTTCTACACCATCTGTTTTTTTTTTTTTTTTTACTCTTTTGTCCTTTGTGTCCCCGCGCTCACATGAAATAAAACAGCTTCTTCTCCAAAAATAAAACATTGTTTACAAGTTAAAATGATCGGCATGGAAGGAAATATTTCTAAGCCAATCAGATTCGGCTCCACCGGCTGTGTGAAGGGGAAAACTTGTATTTTCCTCCCTTTCACAGACTTTAATGCGACAATACAGCAAAGTATCGCAGGAACAGAGGGCACACATGCAGCTATGAATGTGTCAGTATTGTATTGGTACATAAATGTCTGAGTGCTGCCTGTCTGCTTCCTGGGAGTCACGGTGCTTAAAGCTGAAAGTTTGTCCCCAGCAGCTGATTACATACAGATTTGTTCCCACTAGAGGAAGAAACATGTTTATAACACAGGAAGAAGGACAATGTGGAAAAATACATGAGTGGCAGAAAGATTTAAATTGTTTCCATATTATTTGGTTTCCTGGCAATAATTTACATATTACACGTGTGGAACAACGTTCAACAACTAAATTGGGAGTTTTGTTCAGCCATTAAGGCTTCTATTTTGTTTTTTGAGCACAACAGACTGAGAGCGAGGCAGTTGTCTGCCTAACAGGAGATAAGGCACTAAATCCCACTCTTCATGATTTCCAGCCACACATTACACACTTGAGGGATGTGCATTTTCTGCCATAAAGACGCCACTGTCTTCTTCCCTCCTCCTGTCGTCTGTCCACATTGCACACTACTTCTCTCTCAGCTCACGCTGCACGGAATCTACTTTCGGTCACCCTGCCACTTTTTCTGACAGTAAGCTTTATCGGCATTCTTTTCCAACCATCTCCAAGTTGGCTCCTTCATGCGCTTCCAGCGCTTGATGTCTTGTCCGTCTTCAGTTTCTCCATGCATGCATGCAAAAAAAGAAAAGGGCACAGCTGCTAAAGTCGTGAACGCAGCAGAACGCTTTGCTTCCTTACTCTGTTAGGACCAATTATTTCTGTCTCCCTTTCTCCTTAAAGTCGGCACTTTGAATTTCTCCTTGTGTTCAGCGTCCGAGAGCATAACTACGCATCTGTCAGCCATGTTTGTGCCGCTGTGGCGTGTCATATTTTGTCATACACCTTCAGAGATGTCTATTAGGAAGAAAAGTGCAAATAGTTTTGTACTTCTTCTTGAAAGCAGATTTTCAGTGGTAGCTACAGTGCCAAAATTTGTTCACTAATGTTCTCTAAGAAACACCTGAGGCCTTCAAAGGACAACTGTTTTTATATGTGGATTAAACCACACACAGGTGGACTCTGTTCACCAGCTCGGGGACTTCTGAAGGAATTTGGTTGCGCTGGATTTTCATTTGGGGGAAATCAAAGTAAAACCGACTGAAAACAAATGCATGTAATACTGATTAGACTTCACTCCCACGTCACACTTATGTGCTAATATGTGTTGGTCCATCAAATAAAATCTCATTGGGGTTCATTGAGGTTTGTGGTTGTAGAGTTTAAATTAGCGAAAAAGGCCGAGGAGCATGGAGGCTATGGCTAAATGCTGGGCAGTATCAGCAGACTAAGATTTCTTAAAATCCTAAAGATTAAAAGCTAATTCTTCCTAAGGTAATATGTTTCATTGCTATTCACTTCTCGGACGTTTTATGGTTAGCTTTTTGTAAACGTATTCTTTCCCATTAATCTCCTCCAGCCATTGCCGTGCTGCAAACCCAAACTGCCGGTTGAATCTCTCGGTGGAGGTGCTGCGGACTTACAGCTCCGTCGCTGGAGCGAAACGTCTGCCGTGCTTTTAGCCGTTGGCTCCTGAGAAGTGGACAGATATTTTTAACCGTATAATAAGAAATTAGTGATATTTAGGCGGCGGCCCCAGCTCCTGAATGACTCCGGTTGTGTTTCGCAGTTGTGCAACGGTTTGTCGAGGTTTGCTGCAGCTAGTGCTGTCGAACAACAGGGAGTTGTGTAGAGACGTAGCGCATATCCTGTAATTAAACACAGTCGGCACACACTGGGTGTTTACAGCCTAGGATGAACTGTGCATCTCTTCTTGTGCAGCCAGACGGGCGAAGGAGTTTTTCATAGACGACAATCCGTTCGGATATAAAAGATCCGTGGTCCGCTGCGTCCGCATATAGCCTTTTGGTAAACATCGAGATTGTGCATAAACATTTTTTTTTTATATATATAGACCAGACCCAAATGTGTTGCCTGAGTTTTATATGTAGTGTCTATTTTAGGTTGTTGGCTGAAGCCAGGCTTCCCTTCCCTCTCTTTAAGGCCGCTGCTGTTGTTGGCAGGGCGAGCCGATTTGCAGCAGAATGGCTGGTATTCTTTGTGATCCCAGAGTGTAGTGGAGGGTGAGGCCAAAGGAGTCGGTGCTGCTGCCGGGCATTTGGTGGGGCTTCCCCGACCCACCTCAATAAAGAAAGCCTTGTTTCTGCATCCGCAGTGTATGTGCATGCAGCTACCACGTCCAATCGTTGTTGTTCTAGCTTTCCTGGTCAGTTATTTCATTGGGGTCAATCTTAGAGACCAGATTCTGCTAATATCACAGACGAATGAGACGGTGAACATTGTGCGTTTTTCTTCTTTAGTTAAAATATACAGTGATCTGTAAGAACTTTGCAGATGCAACAATAAAACTGGCACAGGGTGAATTCTGAACTTAGATTTATGAACGGACCATAATAAGTCCTATTTCATTTGATCAAATAACTTGAAGGAAATGAAGAAATGCTGTACTTTCTGTTGGATCGTCGGCCCGTAAATGGCCGGAGTTTTTAATCATAGAAATGTTTTCTTCTTGCTTTGAGTCACGTTTGCATTCTTATCCTGGCATGCTATAAGTAGGGGTGTAGATCCATGGTATCGTTTGGAGCAAAGCATTCATTAGACTGACACATCTGGGTTCCCGACTCACGGATTTCAACTGGTTTTGTAAAGACAAGTCCACTCTTCCTGCCATAGGATGGTCATTTAAACAGGGCTATTTAATTCAATTCAATTCAATTCAATTTTATTTATATAGCGCCAAATCATGAAACATGTCATCGCAAGGCACTTTACAAAGTCAAGTTCAATCATATTATACAGATTGGGTCAGATTATACAGATTGGTCAAAAATGTCCTATATAAGGAAACCAGTTGATTGCATCAAAGTCCCGACAAGCAGCAGTCACTCCTGGGGAAGCGTAGAGCCACAGGGAGAGTCGTCTGCATTGTACATGGCTTTGCTGCAATCCCTCATACTGAGCAAGCATGAAGCGACAGTGGGAAGAAAAACCACCCATTAACGGGAAGGAAAAACCTCCGGCAGAACCGGGCTCAGTATGAACGGTCATCTGCCTCGACCAACTGGGGTTACAGAAGACAGAGCAGAGACACAACAAGAGAAACAAAAAAGCACAGAAGCACACATTGATCTAGTAATCTGTTCTACATTAGATGGTAGTAGCGGGTGAGCCGTCTTCTCTGGATGATGTCACAGTTAACAGAACGCCAGACCAGGTGTACCTACTATGAAGAAAAAGAGAGAGAGCAAAAAGTTAAAAGCTGAAATGACGACAGTTATTTCAATGTAATACAATGCAAAACTGGAGAACAGTAGACTGAAGAACAGTAGAAATCAGTAGAGTGAGAAAATTAGACCCTGATGTCCTCCAGCAGCCTAGGCCTATCACAGCACAACTATAGAGATAGCTCAGGGTATGAGCCACTCTAACTATAAGCTTTGTCAAAAAGGAAAGTTTTAACATTAGTCTTAAAAATAGATAGGGTGTCTGCCTCACGGACCAAAACTGGGAGTTGGTTCCACAGGAGAGGAGCCTGATAGCTAAAGGATCTGCCTCCCATTCTACTTTTAGAGACTCTAGGAACCAGCAGCAGACCTGCAGTCTGAGAGCGAAGTGCTCTGTTAGGAACATACGGGGTAATCAGAGCTCTGATATATGGTGGAGCTTGATTATTAAGGGCTTTATACGTTAGAAGGAGAATTTTAAATTCTATTCTTGATTTAACAGGAAGCCAATGAAGGGAAGCTAAAATTGGAGAAATGTGATCCCTCTTGTTGATTTTCATCAGAACTCTTGCCGCAGCATTTTGAATCGCAAAATGCTTAGGGATCCATGCTTTGACTGGTTCCATCATTGTCAACTCATGATGGTGTTTAATTATTGACTTCACTCTGGGCATATCCTAATCAACTTTTTTTTGCCCCAGTACTCTTCTGAGCAATTTAGGATTAGGGATTTGCCCATAAAGAGTCCAAATCTAATGCTAAAGTACAGTTGAAAATCAATGACATGGATAAGCTTGCATTACAGGATGCAAACTGGTGATTGTGTCAAACTTGACTCACTCACCACTGATCATCTGGACGAAGTCACTTAAAACATGCATGCCGTTATACACATACACAATACAAAGGCACTAAATATTTTATTTCTCACTGTCTGACATTAAATCAGACTAAATATTTTTTGCCTTAGGGCAATTAGGGAGGAGCAAAAACGATTTCTGTTTGCTAAACACCTGAATAAAAAGAGAAAGATTTTAATTTTCTTATTAATTTCTGCCTCTAAGCAATTTGACAAAGCCCATAGGATTTTGTCATGGCTTTGCAAGATTCTGGTTTAATTTGCTTTTAGGTTAATCTGAGACACATTTCTGGATGTTTTTTAAGGCAACATTTTAGACAGACTACTTCCCTGTGTTTCCAAGGTGACCAAGATATCAGGAAGAGAAATGCAGACCTCCACAGGTCTAGTTCATCCTTGGGTAAAATTTCTAAAGGAAGAAATATCTTAACATAATATTCCTTTCAATATTCTGGTATATAGTAAATACAAACTATATATCATCGTTTTTTCCCATTTGACCAATTTAATCTGATTTGATGTCCGAGTTATGAGGTGTATGAAAACATGCGAATTGAACTGTATTTGAGTCAGCGCAGTACACGTACAACTCAGCAGCAGCTAGCAGTTTCTCTCTTTCACTGAGAACTCCATTTTCAAGAGCGGATGCTTAATGTAGTGGGATTTTTTTTTTTTTTTGCCTCCTCCTGCACTGATATGGGTTTCCTTTTTAAAATTACTGATATGTATTTTAACTGTTCAAAATAAATGAGTAAATAAATGAAAAACTAAACCCAAATTTGTTGGATCAACAAAATAATTTGCTGGCCTTGCACACAAAACAGGTTGAGGGTTTTAAAAAAAATTCAGCATGGTGACATGCTACTAACTATGGGTGCAGTTGAGATAAAATCACAAACAGTTCGTTAAAAGCAGCTGTTTGAAGATGAGTTTATGGACTCTATTACTAATTGTCTGAGAATATCTTAATTAGGAATGATCAGATACCCTGGGTTAGATCATCACGTCCCTGTTTTTTCCTCTCATTAAGGAGTTGGAGGATTTTTCATACAGTATTTGGCCACGCAGAAGATATTTGGCTTTTTAGCTTTTAGTGAAACAACAATTTCCCCCTGGGATTATTAAAGTATGTCTGATTCCTGATTCCTGAATCGGCATTTTGATCCTCCAAATGGGTCAAAACATGTTTGAAGAATAGGAATGTTGCTGATATCCCTGTTTTAATGTTGTTTCTTCCGTTTTCCTACTTTTATAACTGATTATAACTTTCAGTATAATCAACAGTGCTTTTTTGCCAGCGTTGTGCCTGTCAGTGAGGATAGCAGGAACTAAGGAACAGACTTTCTTAATTGGCGAACGCACAAGTTTGCACGAAAACGATGTTGATTTTAGGGGTTTGAGTTCTCTGAATCTGTTGTTTCTCCTCTGCTTGCCTCAGCTTCAGGTCCAATGAGGAGTATATCTATGTGAGGGGTCGCGGCCGGGGAAAGTACATATGTGGAGAGTGCGGCATTCGCTGCAAGAAGCCCAGCATGCTGAAAAAGCACATCAGAACGCACACCGACGTCCGCCCGTACATCTGTAAACACTGCAACTTTGCCTTCAAGACCAAAGGTGGGCCAAAACGTGAATAACCCACTGGGTTTTATCCAAGAGAGCATGTTTTAGCTCGGTTGCTAAGAATTGTTTTCTTTGTGTGCTGTGAGGTAAAAAATAATGTTCTTGCACTCTTCCAGGGAACCTTACGAAGCACATGAAGTCAAAGTCTCATGGGAAAAAATGCCAGGCAGTAGGAGTGTCTGAGACGTCGCTGGACGAGCCAGAGAGCGAGGAAACAGGTACTTCAGCGGGGATGGGAAGGCATCGAGCGTTTCCGCTTCCACTCCGCAGAGCTGCCGGCGCACAGCTGTGTGAACTCCTGCGAGTGAAGAATAGGAGCTGCTCGGCCCTGACAGCTTATGCAACATCATGGGGCTGGAGAACAGAACACGGTGTTGCATAAGGGATGCGGAGAAGTGTGAGACAAATAAATAAAGAATAAGCAGCGAGTCCCATTCTTCCGGTGCAGTTGTTCCAGGGGGTCTGGCTGCTAAACGTCATTTTCAAGAACGCGTCGCCAGACTGCAGCTGAACCGAGCCGACCGCCTCCATCTGGCTTGGAGTCGAGCACCTCACTGCCTCCTCCCTGGCGAAATCTTCTGCGCCTGCTCTCGCTGACAGCCCAGGCGGAGCTCAGCCAAGGACGTACTGACTCCTCCATTCACAAGGCTGCAGAGATAGTTTTTTTTAAAAGGAGCCTTTCAATTGAATTCCAGCCTTTTCATTCTCGGTCTATTTATAACAGAGGCTGTTTGGCGGAAGGTGAGCTGAGCCTTCGTCACGCCGTTGTTGTTTTTTTTATTGCAGGTTTCTCTGTAAAGGCTTTTTGAGTTTAAGTCACGATTTTCTGAATAGAAGTTTTAAAGTTTGCGTGAATGGAACAGGAAGTGATTAAACGGCGCCTGTGTTTTTCTCTTTCCGCTCAAACAGCAGGCAGTGATGAACGGGTTTGTGGTTCAGAGGAGCAGGGGGAGCATCAGTTCTCAGATGTGGAGGAGTCCGATGATGAGGATGACAACGATGAGGAGGAAGATGAGGAGGAGGATGAGGAGGAAGAGGAGTCTACATCCCATGAAGGCCCGCCGTCTTCCTGTTCGTCGGACACGCATCCTTCAACGGGAGGCCGCTCCAGCTGCGGAAGGCCCTCGGCACAGGACACCCCCGATCCAGAGCCCGGTTCCGTTCAGGAGCCCGCTCCGCGGGGAGTGTGGCCCGGCAGGCCGGCAGCCTCTCCGGGCAGGAGGAGAGCTCTGTTCTCCAGGCGAGGCTGGAAGAGCTCTCCAAGGGCCTTCTCCCCCAGCAGCGAGAGCTGCTCCCCAAGCCGCAGCCTCTCCCCCCGTCTGGAGCTCTCCTCGCCGATCCACAGCCTGTCCCCCAGGACCGAGTTGTCCTCGCCCAGCAGACACTTCTCCCCCTCCCCCGAGAGGAGACTGTCTCCCGTCAGAGCACATTCTCCTCTTCGTTCCTTTTCACCCAGCTGCTACCGGCCGTTTCAAGTTCAAACCCCTCCATCACCACTGGGAGCGCTGCACAGGACCCCCGGATACCTGCCCTGGGAGAGCCCAGGCACAAGGGGAGGTCATGTTAAACCGGTAAGTCCTCTTTATCGATATACGTTCCATAGAGTCTTGTGCAAAGCTTTCACATCCCCATGTATTTATGTTAACTTTACATATTGTGCACTGACATGGCCTAAATAAATTAAATATTGAGTCTTTGTGCTATAGTGAGTAGCAATGTATATAAAAGATTTGATCTAAAATTGCAAAAGCTTTACATCCATTAGATGTTTTCACATTTTGTCAAATTACAACCACAAACTGGAACGTATTTTAATTGTGATAGACCAACACAAAGTAGTCCATACTTCAGAATTGGAAGAAAGTAAACGACATATTTCCAAACTATATTTACAAGTTAAAAATGTGAAAATTGCAGCATACTGCATATGTATAATGCATATTGCTCCTAATTAGTAAAAAAAACAAGTTGTGTGTAAATAAATCTCCATATAAGTGGAGAATTTAAAACAGAGTCAGGTCATAACACGATATCCCAAACTGTGGACACCTCACTGTTAACCTACAAAGACATGGTTGTCTACCTAAACTGGTAGGTCGGGTAAAGAGAGCATTGATAAAAGAAGCAGCCAATAGGCCTAGGGTAACTCTGGAGGAACTGCAGACATCCACAGCTCAGTCTATCCAACCTGATAAAGCACTATAAGTGGAAGAAAACTACCAGTACGCGTGTCACTGATCCCCCACATCCTTACGGTGAAAAACGGTGAAAAAAAAGTGGAAGGAAGGGCTCTGGTCAGAAAAGACCCAACTGTTATTTTACCTGTGAACAATAGTAAAACACTGCACATCATCCTGAATACACAACATTCACAGTGAGACATCGGGGTAGCAGGGTCATGGTGTGGGACAGCCTTTTGTCAGCTGGGATGGTGAAGCTGCTCAGATTGGATCAGAAAATGGACGGAGCTAAAACCAGGGGCCAGTCCTGGAAGAGAAACACTACCCACCCCCACCCCCCACCCCCATCCCCACTCTGTGCCAAGGCCTAAAACCTGTTCACAAATGGTCCCTGATGTTGTGATTGAGCTTGAGGTTTCAACTGTAAAGGCCGTAAAATGTGATTGATTGATTGATTG
Source organism: Fundulus heteroclitus (assembly GCF_011125445.2). Taxonomy (NCBI): domain Eukaryota; kingdom Metazoa; phylum Chordata; class Actinopteri; order Cyprinodontiformes; family Fundulidae; genus Fundulus; species Fundulus heteroclitus. The sequence goes on along the minus strand of NC_046363.1, from coordinate 18,467,852 downwards.
ATTGATTGATTGATTGATTGATTGATTGATTGATTGATTGATTGGCTCTAAAAAGAGTTTATTCAGGGGGCAGAATACAAATGCACGGCACACTTTGCAGATTTTCAGTGATGAGAAATTTTTCCCCTGAAAGCCATGTGTTATTTTTTTATCTACTACTTAGTGGTGGTACATCACATGAAATCCATAGAAATCACGTTTACGCTTGTGGTTGTAACATTACAAAATGTTGAAAAATCTAATATTTATGGCTGTTTTATTGTTGATTCACAGGTCTGAAAGAAGATGTTTAAAAAACTAAAAGTAACACTAAAAGTAAAATACCACACTTTTAGTAAAAATAGTCTGGTATTGAGCCAATAATTAGACTTAAACTTTTAAGCAGGAAAACATTCTCTGTGTGCTTTTTCTTTTTTCTTTCTTTCTTTATTTTCACTCTGTCTGGTACTTTGAGTTCTGGCAATGAGAGTCAGTGTCTCCAAAATTAAAGTGTTTGCTCCCCCTGCAGGAGAAAAGCGGTGCTGCAGGGGAAAGGCCAACGTTGTCAGAACTAAGTTTGTTCCCACCTGCTTTCCGTCTCTCCACTTGCGAGGCGTACCCTGGTCTCCAAGCGACAGACAACATCTTCAGCCATCTGCCCATGCACTCCCAGCAGGCAAAGGTCCCCTGCCTGATGATACCCATCGGCGGGATCCAAATGGTACAGGCCAGACCGAGGTCCCACCCGACCACTCCCTCATCTCCAACATCTCCTCCGCTGGAGGGGCCATCATTGTCTCGATTTGAATCCTTCTGGGGCGGGACCCCCAGGACTCAAGGGCTGAGGACTCCTGGAGACACCTGGTCAGCGCAGCAGGCAGCAGGAGCCAGCCACCAGGCCCTTACCACAACCCTTACTTTCTCAAAACCCAAGCTGGAGACCACAGACTCAAAGCAATACGGCTCCTCACGCGGCCCCGTCCGCCCCCAAGGCTCTGCCACAGAGACCCCCGAGGGCGGCGCCAGAGATGGTCGAGCTGGAGCGCCAACCCTCGGTATAGCAGCCCCCGAAGCCTTTTGTGCCACAGGAGCGGCACCGAGCCAGGAGGAGCCGGCGTCAAGCAGGGACGTGGTGAGGAGAGACGCTGAAGGAGACTCAGCCCGAACTGAACCGAGCACTTAACAGTGTTGACACCTTGATGCATCTCGCATCCACTTTTGGTTTATTGGTTGCTACACTAGTCTTGTTTTTTTATTGCTTTATTTTTTTTATACAGATTTCAATACTATTGTTAACTTAAATGTTTGTTCTTTGGCAATATTCAGGTTTGTTATAAAAATGCACTTTTTTCTGTGTGAAAATATTGTTCCTGTAATTTATATATATATATATATATGTGTGTATATATATATATACATATGTATGTGTATATATATATATATCCAATTAGATACTGCTAATCTCAATGTCTGTTTGTATATGCGTAAGAAAAGCAGCATAAATACATTTGTAAATGACCAAAATGTTTCAGCATAAAAAAAGAGCATTCCCTTTTTTGCGTTGTTCAGTATTACTCAAATTGTTGTTTCTTGTGCCTTTTCTGTCCATTTGTGCGTTATTTTAAATGTAAACACACACACACAAAGAGAAGGCTGTGAATTAAGTTTTATCATAACTTTTTCTTGTTGCGCTGGAGGGTTAATATTTGGTGTTTTTTGTCCTAAAAGCCAATGCTTAATCGCCAAGGTAACTTAAGTCACATTATGGGAAAACCTAAGGAGCGGCTGAAACGTGTCAAAGAAAATGCACTGACGTTCTATTTTATAACTAAATGCTTCAGATTAGACTATATGTCTGTACAAGGGAGAGTGCTCTTATTTATTTTCATTTGATGACATTGATTCTTATTTTTTTGTTGTTTTTGTTATGGGGGGGAGCTGTTTTGCTACACCTGTTTGTCTCTTTCATAATGTTCTTGTAACTTGAACTGGTGGCAAAGATGAGACATTAATGAATTTGGCTGGTACCAGAGGATAAAGTGCCCTGCAGATTTCACAAAGCAAAATTTCTAGTTGCTAAAGAAACAATAAAAAAGAAACAGAATTTCACCAGGCTTCAACGTAATTGTGCCTTTTTTCCCTAGCTGTCAATTTTCAAAGACGGAAGTGCTTAAATACAGCAAGAAGATTGAACAAAAGTATTACGAGCATCTCTGGTAATTTTCCTGCAAACTCCAGTCGTAAAAAAAAATAAAAGAAAACAGCAGAAAATGTAGTAATTTGTTTCACTAGCTTGTTTGTGGTACTTACCAGTTTTTGTTAGCCTCATTAGTACTCCTGAATTTCAGGTTCACAACATGTAGTGATGTAACAGAAAGGATTTGCCCCTTTACAGGTTTGTGTTTTTGTTTCTTTGTCACGTGCAAATATTTCAGGTATTCAGACAGATTTTTGGTATCAGACAAAGGATAACCCTTTTGAGACCTTATGGATGAGTAGGCCAACCATGATTGGTCCATGCTCAGAGAGCCTTTTTCTGATTGGCTGCATCATGATTTAACAGGTCCTTTCCATGCCAGGTGGTCATTTGGCTCTAGCTCAGAGATCTGCAACCTTTTTGATTCAAGGAGTCATTTCTGCTCATTAATTGAAGCTGCAAAAGAAAGTGCTTTCTACTAAAAACTACTCCTTAAAACTGTTTTGAAGTGTATGAAGCAGAGTTGTGGGGGTCTTTTTTGCTGAAAATGTGTAAAAGGCAAGAAAAATAAAGCACAAAATATATTTCTTTATTACTTTTTGGGGTAACATACTACAAGTACATTAACTGTTCCAATGGCTGTGCAGCACAACACCACCATCCAATAACAACAAGAACCATTTCATCCAGAGACACAACTACACTCATCATTAGTCCTTTCCACATTTTAAAAAATTAAATACTCCCAAGTTCCCATTTTTATCAGTGTTTTGAGCGGTAAATGAGTGAACAAGAGTAATGATAGATATGTTTTAGGGGTCATTCACAATTCTCAGCATTTTTAAAGTGTACATACTTTTATTTTTATTTTGGAGCCTCCCCCCCCCCACCCACCAAAAAAAAGCATACATAAAAAGTCGGATTTAGTAAATCCCCAATTTATTAAAACTGAGCTATAGAACCTATGCAGTTATACATATGGGGCTATTGTTTGATAAAATTGTTGTCCATCCATCCATTTTCCAAACCGCTTATTCCTCATGGGGTCGCGGGGGTTGCTGGTGCCTATTTCCAGCGTTCACTGGGCGAGAGGCAGGGTACACCCTGGACAGGTCGCCAGTCTGTCGCAGGGCAACACAGAGAGACAAACAGGACAAACAACCATTCTCACACACACTCACACCTAAGGACAATTTGGAGAAGCCAATTAACCTAACAGTCATGTTTTTGGACTGTGGGAGGAAGCCAGAGTACCCGGAGAGAACCCACACATGCACAGGGAGAACATGCAAACTCCATGCAGAAAGACCCAGGGGTGTACTCGAACCCAGGACCTTCTTGCTGCAAGGCAACAGCGCTACCCACTGCGCCACTGTGCAGCCCACAGTTGTCATTGTGCATTTTACAAAACAGGAACATCAGAACAGTTCTGAACATAGAAAATAGCGAAGTAAATTGTCATTTTTATAGGTCAGATGGTCTGATCATCTGTGGAATAGTTGTATTATTTCCCAAGGTTTTAACCGCACCAATCACCTTGCATACAGGTGGCCAAAATGAGTTTTCTCCGTAGTGTGTCTGGGCTCTCCCTCAGAGATAGGGTGAGGAGCTCAGTCATCCGGGGAGGACTCAGAGTAGAGCCGCTGCTCCTCCACATGGAGAGGAGCCAGTTAAGGTGGCTCGGGCATCTGGTCAGGATGCCTCCTGGACGCCTCCCTGGTGAGATGTTCTGGACACGTCCCACCAGGAGGAGACCCAGAGGAAGACCCAGGACACGCTGGAGGGAGTATGTCTCTCAGCTGGCCTGGGAACGCCTTGGGATTCCCCTGGAGGAGCTGGCCCAATTAGCTGGGGAAAGGGACGTCTTGACCGCTACCTGAAACCGGATAAGCGGAAGAACAACAACAATCACCCAGCTTTTGGAAGTCAACGCACATGGGCAATCGTTTTCCAAGGGAACGTCGGCCGTTAGCTCAAAGCAGCTCCATCCATGCTTATCCCTTTTGGGGTCGCGAGGGGTTCTCATCTGTCAGTGGGTGAGAGGCGGGGCACACCCTGGACAGGGCGCCAGTCTATCGAAGGGCAACACAGAGACAAACTAGACAAACAACCATTCTCACACACATACTCACACCTAAGGACAATTTAGAGAGGCCAATTAACCTAACAGTCATGTTTTTGGACTGTGGGAGGAACCTGGAGTTCTACCCAGGGTAGGACTCGAACGCAGGCCTGCAAGGCAACAGTACCCACTGCCCCACTGTGCAGCCCTGACCTGTTATGTGTTGTTTAAATTGATCAAAATAACATGACACAGCTACTCTCCTATTGATTTTATTTGGGATGTTTTGCAACATGCCGGAGGTTGTGGGGCACGCTGTGTCAGCGACAGGAGCTGTGCAAAGCAGCAAGAGCAGCTCCACGGTGCGGTGAATGGACCACTTGTAGCCCATTTGGGAATGTCCTGTGACTTGACAGCTCCACATATTAAATTTGTTGCAGGACAACAGCAAAGTGTGCTAAAGTACGGGCCATATTTACCAAGTCCTCATTTAAACGCACACAGGACATCAATCAAACCTTTCTTCAAGTGATATTCACAGATCAGCACAACCTCAACACTCTGCATGTATTTTATTGGGATTTTATCTGAGTGACCCAGTAACTGCTTTCTGCAGCTACTGTAATCTGATAATCTTTAAGAAACAAAAATTTTCACATAGCCTAATTGTGATGTTGCCACCACCATGCTGCTCTGGGGGGATGCTGTGTTGCTTTTTCCACCACACAGTAATCATTTCTATTCATCTGGACCTTATTTTATGTTTTTTGTGTGTGTGTGTGTGTGTGTTCCTTATAGTTTCTACCAAAGACATGTTTTCTTTAAACAAATAATTTCACATTCTTCTGCAAAGGCCAGATTTGTGGAGTTCATGACAAGCAGTTGTTCTGTCGATGGATTTCCCCACCTGAGCAGTGAGCAGTGTGACTGCTGTCTATGAAGGCCTCCACAGAAAAGCTGTACATACCCTGAGATGAAGTTATACTAGAGCTGGACGATATAGAATAAAAGCATATCAATAAAATAGAAATCATATTGATTGATAGCGATAATTATCAAAACTATTCAAAATATACATTTTAAGTGCAGCCCTGAGTATTTTATGCTGTTGCTTAATGACCCTATTTTTAAATAAATGGATTCAAACTCAATGAATGATTGAACTTGACTTTGTAAAGTGCCTTGAGATGACATGTTTCATGAATTGGCGCTATATAAATAAAATTGAATTGAATTGAATTGAACCCTTTATTGAACAAACTTTTTACGAAAACTGTAAGTGTTAAAAAAGAAAAAAAGAACACGTGCTCCCTGAACTCTCTGAAGGCTGATGAAGCTTTCCTGCATTTGTGATTGGTTGGGAGGATGTAATGACTGTCGTATTAACCTGCATGATAGGCTAGAATGCACTCTTCTTTTAATAAACTTTTTATTGACCCCTGTTTTTTATATTGAACTATACGTCTATCGATCAATATATATCGTTATTTAATTATCGTCCGGCCCTAAGTTATACACAGGTGACCTCTGTTTGCCATATGACTTTTGAAGCAGATGGTTGAATTATGTCTGTATCAGAGTAAAAGGGGGCTAAATACGTGTAATGCTTCTTTTTCCTGAAATTTCTTTTAAAGTATGCATACATTTCCTGCAACTTCACCATTATGACCTACTTGGTGTTGGTCTGTCACATATATTCCCTTGTAAATGCACAGAAGTTTGTATTTGTAATGTGGCAAAATGTGTCACGGTTTATTCCAATCCTCTGTGTTCAGGATAGGGCTTTACACCCTAAGTAATGGGGTTGGGCCTGTTTCTATTGAATTTGCATGTTATCTAAGTCATTACAAGGCCTTTGTTGGGCAATAGTATAAAGCTTGATACTCCACATTACTCCAGACTTTTTGAATTGAGAAAGCTTCCTGGATAGGAAGCGAAACGTCTTCAAACTATGGAAAACAAGTCCAATTGTTTTGTTTTTTACTTTTTTTGGAATGACCATGACCTGGATGACTGAGAATCTTCACCAGCATTCCTAAAATTATTTAAAACTGTGAAAGTTGTTTTGAAAATATCTGAAAATGTGTTTATTTTGTTTTAAAAAAAATGCTGGTGGGAGATAAAATATCAAGTGGGACAGAGTTGATTTTAAACTAGATGAGAAGCGGTAAATAAATTGGGGGAGGGGGGGTGGTATGGAGGGATTTTTTAATTTTTTTACATTAGTGCCTCCTACTGATTAGGAAAAGAAATACAGCAAGTTTGTGGGTTGATCAATTAGCTGTTTGCGAACCACGGTCTAAGCTTTAGACTACCATTGCATACAAGGCACTTGTAGGTATTTTCTTCTGCAAGTTTAACAGCAAATATTTTTAAAAATGTTCAGTCTAATTCACCTTGACTTAAACAGCAGAGTGTGGAATATAAGCATACTGGAACATATGATTCATCACCTTTAGTCTTGTTTTTGTGCTGAGTTTGCATGTTTTCTCTGTGTTTGCGTGGGTTTTCTCCATGTGTTCTGGTTTTCTCCCACACCAAACATGCACTAAGATCATTAAAAAAAATCCATAAATGAAAGACAAAGTTTTGTTAAAACCTTAGTTATAAAATGGGATAAGCATCAAATAAGAAAAAAACAATGGTATTGAAATTAATAGCATTAGAGGAGATTAATGTTGAACCTGTTTGTACCTGTAATATTGGAACTGCTGGTTTTGCTGTTCTTTTTATATCTCTCTTTGCAGGTGAAGAAGCAGACTCAGAGGATGTTGTATTGCTGTCTCCCTTTTCTCCTCTCTTTTTTTTTTACACCTTTTCTCCATTTTAAGCATTTTGTCTCATCTGTTTTGATGTGGAAAAAACCGAGAGAAGTAACGTCTCTGTCCCGCAGCTCTGGGAGGAGAATGGAGGGGCGCTGAAAGGTAAATTGGTTCCTGAATCACGGCTTAAAAAGGCAGAATTTACAGCATGTTGCCACAGATCAATGCATTTTTTCCTCTGTGCATCTTGGAAAGCGAGATGCGCTCTGCTTCCAAAACTCTCCAAAAAAGAAGATTGCAATCTTACTCAAGATTATGTGTACCTTGGCATATCTACATTTGAATAATTTTAATGAGCTTATGTGATATTGTAATTTTGTAAGTGAATTTTGAGTTTTTTCTATGGAACAACAGCATAACGACACTAAACAAGTTATGAAAATTATCAACACAAAGTCTCACCTCACAATTATTTCATTTGTAAGGAATGAGCATGTGTAACCCCTGAATCGTTACTTATCCACAGGTTAGTAAACCTGTTTATTGTTTGAAAAAACACAGCAAGAGCAAGTTAATTATTGTAAAAACATTCTAAAGGAAAACACAACGCAAGCTCTAACCTAGTGCTTCACATCATAACACTTAAGAATGTATTAATATTGTTTTACATAGTGACATTTTGTAAATCCTAATCAATAACCTATTGTTGAAAAATATTGTATTCCATTGTCTATATTGTCTTATCACAGAGGATTTTGGCGTTAGGACTGGGGCCCACCCTTCAGGGGCTAAGCGGCAGATTCACTCTGGACAGGCCACCAGTACATTGCAGGGAAAACATGAAAACTAAATGGAGAGAAAGGCCCAGCCTGGGATGATAAAATGCAAATAGTAGTTACAATTCAATAAATTACACATACTTTAATTGTACCCATACATATTTGTAACCAAAATTGAACCCAAAAAATATGTGACATGCATTAGTTTGTTCATACATTAGTCTTTGCACACTCACTAGCTTTACAGTAGAAGAGGGTTTTACCAATTCTTGGTGTAATAATTTCTAAAATTCTATAAAACCCGGTCCAATATTTAATGTGTGGGCGGGCACTGCGGAACATTCTGATGTCACAGGGTAACGTGACATCAGATGCCTCTGGAACTTTAGTCATTAAGGAAGCACTCCACTTAGAATTCTCACACTTCTACCAGTTGAGCTCAAAGAGAGACAAACGTTGGAAAAACTGAAGCAAGACTAACTTAAATCAGCTAAACACAATGAGCTACGGCAAATGTAAGTATTTTTTCTTCAAATAGTAATTAACCTGGGATAGGAAACTTATGGGAGATCTAACTAAAAGATTTCTGACAGCATTGTCAGTGATAATTTAAGCAGAAAAAGTTTTTTTCATTTTTGAAGTAATTGATCCTCAGACACTTTTCATACATTTTGTGGATTGTTTAAGTTGACTTTGAAACTACAGCAAGACAATGAGTTAATGTACAAATGTAGGATTATACTCTCTTTAGTAGATCTTAAAGGCAGTCAAAATGATGATCTGATTTTCATGATTAGAAATACTGACAGTTTTAAACTTGAAATACCATTCAACACTAAAAAGTAAATGTCACAGCTGTGTTGTCTTTTTAAAATGTTTTGTGTCAGAGTCACGACAACCTTCGTGTTTTTGTTTTTCTTCACAGATATGTTGAGAAGAAGCCTCCGCCTGCTATTGAACGGGTACTACAGCTTTGATGGAGTACCGACTGTTTCATACAAAGAGACCAGAGTCAGGTAAGTTAAATCACCAAATATTTTTAAATCATGTACACTGGGTTTCTGCGGGGCATTTAAAATCATTAAAAGTCATTAAATGAATTTTTTTAAATGAAGGCCTTAATTAGCATTAAAATCATTAAATGTGATTATCTGTGGCATTAAAAATGCCTTATTTTTTCTTCTAAAAAAATACGTCCATAAAAACAGTTTCATCAGATATATTATATCAGATATAACTGATTCCGTGTGTTTGCGCGGGACCAAACAAGCTGAACTGCTTCCGGTTGTTCGTAAAGCTGTATGTTTTTACAATGTTTGGAAAAGGAGCTCGAGGCGGAGAAAGAGCTAGAGAATGGGAAAATGCTAATTTCAACAAAAGTGTATGAAAACGAGGAATTCGGGACATGGCTGCAGCCTGTCGACGGTAAAGATGACGAAGGATTTTGCCGTGTTTGTAAAAAAAATTAAGCTTTGCACAATGAGTGTCAATGCTTCACAATCTCACATGAAGTCGGACAGGCAGTGGTGTAGTCCAGGGTGTACGCGGGTATACGGCATATACCCACTTATTTTTCAGTCAGAATTACGTATACCCACTCCTGGAGCGATATTTGTGTGTTTTGTTTGAGCTCGCAGTGAGACAGGTATTCACCGTTTAAACATCATTTGCGCGCTCAAAATTGATAAACTCTTCTTAACCCACTATCCTCTCCCTCGGTTCTGTGTCTGCCCATGACCTGCTACTTCCACGCTCAATACCAGCTATGCACTCGCTGGATTATGTCTGTGCGCTCGTGACTTGAAAAACTGTCGCCTTACCAGCCAATCACAGACAGGTTTCTTTACATCCAATCAGAGTAGGGCTTGCAAATACTGCATTTAGATGGATTAAATGAAAATGCTGCAGTTTTTGGAAGAAATTACTAAACATAACGGTGGGATTGAAGAAAAAACAACAACCAATAAACAGTTTAATATTTTAGCCTAAAATATTTAGTTTCAAATAATTCCTTGAGTTACTAAGTGAAGTGTGAAAAATCGTTTTGTCTCTTTTCTTTCCAGCTTCTGGGTGATGATGCAAAAGTTTCTTGTGATCATAATCATCATAATTGTCATCATTATTTAAATAGCACTTTAACACGGTAAAACAAAATAACATCCAGTAAAATTACTTGGACTCAACAGTTTAAAACAAATACAACAATAATAAGCTGTTTAAATCCTTAAAAACAAACAGATTTTCGTTAAACTGAACTCTAAGATAAACAGGTAACCAGTGAAGGGAGGCCAGGATGGGGTAATGTGCTTTATTTTATGTTTTTCCATTAAAAGGTGTGCAGCAGTGTTTGAACCAGCTGCAGACATTTGAGTGAGGACGGACCGATTCAGAGATAAAGAGAATTACACTAATCCAGCTATGATAAAATGAAGGCTTAGAGTAGCGTTTCCATATTTTTGCCTTGAAAGAATAAGTTGTATCTTTGCTTTGTTCCTTAAATGATAAAAATGACTTAACTGGGGTCCCTTTTTGATTGTCAAGTTTAAAATCACCATTCATTTTAAAATCGAGGGGCTAAACTTTCATTGTCAGGGTGTCTAAATCAACAGGATCAACAGTTATTTGGGTGTTTCAACTGGTATATTTGACAATTCATGATTTGCAAAGACAACGAGATTTGAGTTTTGATGTTCTCCTCGTCATTCATTTTGTCTCTTTCTTTAGATTATCTTTCTCATTCAATTTAGGAATTTCCATATGCCTTATCATCTGGGTCTAAATTGAAAAACCTACAATAAAGTAATGAAATGTTGATTCTGGATGTAGTGTAGGAATTCCTTCAATATAAACCAAATAAAATGTTACATTACCTGTCAGAAGCTGGATTAAATCTTTAAAAAAGAGACAACAGTATTTTCACACCTCGCGTAGTAGCTCAAGGAAATATTTTAATCTAAATGTTTTAGGCTAAAATGAGTAAACACTACTGATGGATTTTTGGGTAAACTAAATAGAGCAGTGTTACATGTCATTGTTTCTAAGACAGCATTTTTCTGAGCTGCGTCTAAAAGGGCAAACATTGAGAGTATACCCACTGCTCCAGGGACCACTACACCACTGCGGACAGCCACAGATCAGCTGCAAGGGGCAGACAACAGCTAACAATGTCAAGTTATTTTTCTGTAACCGATGCAGTCACGTCCGCATTAGCTTCCGCAAACAGCACAGCAGTAGCTGGAGCAAGCTTTACTGCTACTAACGTAGGGAAATCAGACGATCTTGGATCAACATTTGGATCCATTGCAACACTGCATGCAGAGGTGCTCTGTTGTCTGAACACAGTCATCAAAAAGTACTCTATTTATATATATATATATATATATATATATATATATATATATATATATATATATATATATATATATATATATATATGACAGTCATGGGTACTTGTTGATGGCATTAAAATTATTTCTACGAGCATTAAAAGAGCATTAAAAAGCAATAAATTAGGGTTACTCATTCCTGTATAAACCCTGGTACAACACGATCATCTGTTTATCAACTCACGCTTCACACATTTATCTTTGTTCCATGTTTACCCACAAGGAGATGCAGAAGTCGGCGGCTATTAAACGCAAGAACAACAGCAGTCCCTGCAGAAGACGGCAGCAGCAATATAAATCAGAAAAACTACACACTGAAAACATTTTGTTGGATCATCATCATCTTCTTTTCCCTGTTTTATGGTAAATGCTCTTCTTCCACAAACATTAGTTTAAAGGTGTTTTAGAAAGTCTGTACTTTGAATGTCGTGTCACTGACTGGCATCTTCTGCTAATTCTTATTCTTTAGGATGTGCCTACCTGTTTTCTGCTCTGCCCTCACAACCTTCAGAGACACTCGTTACACCAAATGCAACGGACATGGTATTTTTCATCTTCCTAATCTAAACACAATATTAAAATGTTCTGTAAACATGAGAAGAAGCTGTTAACTTTAATGTTGTGCACAGGTCTTAACCCCAGGATGTAAGGATCTGGAAAAGCTCATAGCCAACCAGCATGAAGTGCTGCTGAGGATAAAGAAAGAGGTGGACTACCTTCTACCACCAGCAGATCTGTTGCCCAACTTTGCTCTGCAATCTCAAGGTGAGACATTACCATAATAAATCAGCAATAAGATTATAAATCAAATTGTACATTTTCAGTTTTAAAGGTTTCCTGACTCACATTATTTGTGTTTTTGTGTACAGGAGCGAGGATTTTACACCAAATGACCTCAGACACGTATCAGAGCAGAGAAACGTGTAGTTTGTATGGATTAGCAATACGACGACCAGCTGTGGGACCAACGATTGTAATCCAGGTATGAACGACACTCAGAACATTGAGTTAATAATAGGCTGAGTGGTATTTCTTTTTGAGAAAATATTAGGTATGGTATTTTTCCTTTTTCCAAGGCTTGGCACTCAACCTAAACTTTGTTTTCTACTCTTTTCTTCAGGGAAAGTCCCACCTGCTTCCAGGACAATGCTGGGCCTTTGCAGGTTCCCAAGGACGTTTATCAATTGCCCTGCCTTACAAAGTTTCCATCAGCCATGTCACCCTGGCTCACATTCCCAAAATGTTATCACCGACTGGCACCATCCCCAGCGCTCCAAAAGAGTTTTCTGTCTTTGTAAGTCATGCATTATTAATGTCAAAACCCTGAGACACCACATATATCTTAAACATGCACTTCTGGTTTAGATGCAAGTGCTGCACAAATGTTGCAGCAATGACTTGATATGACAAATTAATATCCTACTACACTTTACAGCCTGCACTAAAAGATATTAACTCAGGATGCTCAATGGTCAGCTCATTCGACTATCTGAATACTTCAGTTAATAGTTATTTGACAGCCAGGGAACACCAAACACCAATACATTTTTTTTTATTATATTAATCTCTATATAATTAGGAAGGGGAAAATAATAATATAATTAAAGGTATTATTATGTCAAAAATAATGTACCTCATCCTCACACTGAAAAATATTGCAATTTCATGCCACTGTACTAAACAGACATATCGACATACAGTCTGTGCAAAACCTTGTCTAACTTTCATAGATGTGAAGAAAACATGTTGTTCAGCTGCATATGTATTTTTTCTCTTTCTCAGGGAAGGAATGATTTGCTAGACGAGGGAAGCCTTTTAGGAACTTTTCTCTATAATGAGGATGGAGACCGGCTGCAAACCTTCAAACTCCCTGTAAATATATCACACTTAATTTTTTTTTTAATTACCTTTCGTCTAATTTTTATTATAAGCAACAGCAGCCATTCTCACTGCAAATAGTTCTAAGGTAGTTTTCTTGAGAAAACCAGGGGCCTCATGTATACAGCGTGCCTGGGATGTATACAAATGAACATTGAAAGGTAATGTTCATGTGTGTGGAAAGCTAAGCAAAATTTTGACCTGCCATGAAAGTGTGTGGCAGCCATGCAAACCTTTTTGTCACAATAACAAACAAGAAAGTACTAAAACATACCCAAATACACTGAAATATGACTCCATTCAGTTTTATATAACTCCAGGAGCAACAAACCAAATGATTTCTCCCTTCCTCCAACTTTTAGTGTGAAAGCTGCACACTCTTTTGTACATGAGACCCCTGGACTTCATCATGTTTTTATAAGAATGCATTGACAGACATGCCATGAAGGGACACTTAAGTACAACATTGGAACAGCATTATATATACTAAATTGGCTATGAATTGTTATTTTGCCCTTGTTGGGAGAAAAAAAAACTATTGCAGAGTAGCCAAGTCAAGTCATTAATGTTAGCCAGTTTAGTGAAGTTTACTAGTGGTACTTATATATATTATCTCTGCTCTTCAACAAATGTAACTAAAGAAAGACAAAAATGAATATGAATATATATACTGAGTGTATATAGCTTCTGTATATATATATCCATTTTATTTTATTTTTATTGTATTTTTATTTTTTGTCTGCACCATCAACACCAAGTCAAATTCCTTGTAAGTGCAAACCTACTTGGCAATTAAACTTGATTCTGATTCTGATTCTGATTCTAAAGGCACAAACACTGAATAACTGGTCTGGAAAATTGATTAAATTTCTACTCAAACTTCTTATCTGTTCTTTACGTACCAATCGTGTAATGTGCTAACATACCACATTTTTATTTGTTTTGGCCCACAGGATCATAAAATGGGTGCCTTCACCTACATAACTTTACAAGTGAAGAGCAATTGGGGCCATTCTGAGTACACCTGTCTTTATGGCTTTCGGGTACATGGAAAATTGGAGGAATGAACAGGAGGACACAAGAGAAGGAAAGGGGATAATCAGAGGGTAGTAAGTAAAAATGGGGGTAAGTATATGTGAAGGTGAATCAGACTGAAAAAAAAATTAAATTAAAATTAAATTAAAAAAATCTCAATCCTATTAAAATATATTACTAGAATTATTTAAAGCTGTGAAAGTTGTTTTGAAAATATCTGCAAATGTGTTTATTTTGTTTAAAAAAATGCTGGTGGGAAATAATATATTAAGTGGGCCAGAGTTGAGTTTAAACTAGATGAGAAGAGGTGAATAAATTGGGGGAGGGGCTGTGGTGTGTACATTAGTGCCTCCTACTGATTAGGAAAAGAAATATGGCAAGTTTGTGGGTTGATCAATTAGCTGTTTGGGAACCATGGTCTAAGCTTTAGACTACCATTGTATACAAGGCAATTGTAGGTACTTTCTTCTGCAAGTTTAACAGCAAATATTTTTAAAAATGTTCAGTCTAATTCACCTTCACTTTAACAGCAGAGTGTGGAATATTTTTGTGCCGAGTTTGCATGTTTTCTCTGTGTTTGCATGGGTTTTCTCCAGGTGCTCTGGTTTCCTCCCACACCAAACATGCACTAAGATCATTAAAAAAAATCCATAAATGCCAATGAGAAAGTTTTGTTAAAACCTTAGTTATAAAATGGGATAAGCATCAAATAACAAAAAAAAAAACAAAAAACAAAAAAAAAACAAGATAATGGTATTGAAATTTATGGCATTAGAGGAGATTAATGTTGAACCTGTTTGTACCTGTAATATTGGATCTGCTGGTTTTGCTGTTCTTTTTATATCTCTCTTTGCAGGTGAAGAAGCAGACTCAGAGGTTGTTGTATTGCTGTCTCCCTTTTCTCTCCTTTCTTTTTCACCTTTTCTCCATTTTAAGCATTTTGTCTCATCTGTTTTGCTCCTTTTTTCCCCTCTTCTACCTTTCTGTCTCAGTGTCCATTTAACATGAAATTGTCCCAGTATAAATTGTATATAAATCAAGCAGAGCATTACGGCAAAAGCAGTATGACTCTACTTGTGAAAGCAAAATCTGTTGGGCAATCTTTGGCATTAAGACAACAATTCTTATTGCCACATTGCCAGACAGGACACAAGCACACACACACACACACACACACACACACACACACACACACACACACACACACACACACACACACACACAAACACACACACACACAAAAACATAACATGGAGAAAAAAACGTGGAAAAGAGAAGTACGTCTCTGTCCCGCACAGCTCTGGGAGAAGAATGGAGGGGCGCTGAAAGGTAAATTGGTTCCTGAATCACGGCTTAAAAAGGCAGAATTTGAAGCATGTTGCCACAGACCAATGCATCTTTTCCTCTGTGCATCTTGCAAAGCGAGATGTGCTCTGCTTCCAGAACTCTCCAAAAGAGAAGATTGCAATCTTCCTCAAAATTATGTGTACCTTGGCATATCTACATTTGAATCATTTTATTGAGCTTATGTGATATTGGAAATTTTTAAGTGAATTTTGAGTTTTTAAAGCAGCAAGCCATAATGCTCAAAATCAATATAAATAAACATTATAGATAAAGTAGGTTTTTGGTAATGTTGAAGAAGAAGAAGTAAAAAAAACGTGCTGAGCGCTCCGCTACTGTGTGCTCATGTCCTCTTCTGAGCCTGAAGATGAAATAAAACCACAACTGCTGGTAAGTGATCAATGGCTGGACGACGTCTCGCGTTCAGCTCGCCTTCAACTTGCAAGAACAAGCTTTATTAAAGTGTATTTTTTGTGATTCACAGTAAGCAGGACGCCGTCTTCACAACTCGGAGACAAATTGCAGGCGCTATGAACCGTAGCCAGTGTTGCCAACTCCTCAGTAAGGAAAGTAGCTATTGGCTGGTCTAAAAGTCGCTAGAAGTCGCTGAATGACGTCATCACCTAATTTGCATAATCTGCCACATGATGTGATGTGCATATTATTGACGCTGTGTGAGAAATAACGTCGTTAGAGAGAGACAAAAAGTGAGTAAAAACACTCAATATATATAGAGCTACTTTTTTTCTGTCCATTAATGTTTATTATTATTATTATTTTTTTTTATTAGTGTTTATTTTATTACAATACTAACCCTCCTCCTTTACTCGGGTTTGAGACCGGCAAAATGAACCATAAAGAGAAACTATGGCGGACTTACAATTTTTTTCTTTTCAACTTTTTTTCAACATTTTCTTTTTTCTCTTGTGGTCCACTAGGAGCCTACAAATCACGGTGAAACATGAACACGTGGCTGTGTGAATCAAATGCCGATATTTATTTAAGATAAAATATTTAAAATTCAGTTATTTATTATCAACCTGCGCCGTCAATCCCGGCGCATGTGCGCTTTATTTGCAATCTGGACGCTGAGGGTAAACATGCTGTGGCTCTGACTGCAGCGCTGAGAGGGACTCCTGCGGGAGGGGCAGAACGGGGGAGGCGCCCCACGGCAGCAGCTGCCGCTGGAGGACAAGAGTATAAACGATACGTGCTTTCACGTAAGAGTCTCCAAAAGTCACTAGATTTGTCGATAGTCGCTTTTTCGAAAAAGAGTCGCTGGAGGGGTCTGAAAAGTCGCTAAATATAGCGACAAAGTCGCTGAGTTGGCAACACTGACCGTAGCAAGGGTAAGATTTAAAGAATATGCTTTCATTCTGCGGTAAAAGGAAATAGATACGGATAGATACCGATCATAACTGTACATTTTGTTTTCACAGACTAAGCACGCCTCATAATGAGGCGGTGACCTCCTATTTGCTCGGAGCAATAACTGCAAGTCCAGTTTTACACAATGTTGATAAAGACGACATTGTGTGTAAGTGACTTGTTTTACTGTTTTCTCCTTCCTTGTTACTGTGACTTGCGTTTGATTTTTATTCATACCACTCTCATTTAATTGTTTTCCAGCCGCCTGTAAGACGTATTATGAGACGGTACGCAGGAGCTGAAGCTGCCAAGAGTTCAGCTCGGAGTCGAGCTAGAAGAAAGAGGGTAAGACTTTATTTGGTGACTATTTTTCAGGTGCATTGATAGATGTGTTGTGTCCATACGCAGTGCATCCCATCGCATAGTACTGATTCATTGTTTTTTTTTTTGTTTTGTTTTTTTACAGCTGCTGAAATCGAGGCAGAGTGTGCAGGTGGATGAGGAAGTGGAACTCTGGAAGTCCGCCACCATCGACCTCATGTCTGGCGAAGAAGATGGCGTTGTTGGCGGAGTCTCCGGATGGATTGTAAGCGCGCTCCCGACACGGAGGAAACAGATTTTCACGGGGGAACAGAATTGCGCAGAACACCGGATTTCTCTGAACTCTGTGTGAAGCTGCAGTCCCGGTTAGAGGCGACGCCGAAGTAAAGAGCCACGCACAGTAGGCGTCTGCACATCGGACCTGCCTCGGAGAAAATGCTGCCAGCATTTACCTACAACCCCGAGGAGGCAAACGGACAGTTCACGGAGTTGTAGTTTTTGGATACGCATGTGTGGGCAGATCCTCGCGTTGTATATAGTTGTTTGTTTTAATAAAGCTCTTTGCATAAACATCTTCCTGGCAAATGTTCATTTCCTGTATAAATTCATTCATGTCTTTGATGGTAGCCTAATAATAGTGTAGTAGTGTAGGATAATATGAATATACAGCATAATATGAATAAATATATATATATGAATAAATATATATATATATGAATAAATATATATGAATATATATGCCAACCAATCACAAGTAAGAACATTCAAGCCAGACCTGGCCAGCCGCGCGGGTTTGCTGCATTCATATGCTAATTAGGGCCATTAGTACAGCTGATCGCTCTCCACATACGTCATAGTCCGATTCCGACAATTTGTGGCACTGACAAACGGCGACAAGCGCGGGTTGCAAATTGACGTTAACTGCCGAAAATGAGGGAGATCTGCGGTAGTTTACGGGGACGAAAATCTCACTTTTCATGCAGTGGGAGAGGCGCTGAAAGGAAAATTGGTTCCTGAATCACGGCTTAAAAAGGCAGAATTTGAAGCATGTTGCCACAGATCAATGCATCTTTTCCTCTGTGCATCTTGCAAAGCGAGATGTGCTCTGCTTCCAAAACTCTCCAAAAGAGAAGATTGCAATCTTCCTCAAGATTATGTGTACCTTGGCATATCTACATTTGAATCATTTTATTGAGCTTATGTGATATTGTAATTTTGCAAGTGAATTTTGAGTTTTTAAAGCAGCAAGCCATAATGCTCAAAATCAATATAAATAAACATTATAGATAAAGTAGGTTTGTGGTATTGTTGTGCCATATTAAACCCATGATAAAAACATGAAGTCAGATTGAATTCTGAACGTTTGACCGGAGGAAAATTCTGGAGGGGTTTGCGAAACGGCAGATGCCTTCCCTCACCAGACAAGCTGAGCGATCAGACTATTAAATGGACATCGGTCGAGGCCTCCAAGCTTACCAGACCACGCTTCGGCTAGCCCATAGCCGCAGAGCTGCAGGCTTGCCCGCTGTTGAACAGAGCAATGATTTTCCCTGCTTTTCAGTGCTCCTTCCTTGGATGGCCAAAGTGGACAGAACTCACATGAGGCGCCGACAGGTTTGGGCAGAGAAACCAGAGGGAGAAGTTAAATGGTTCATTTGGGAAATGTTTTGTAAATCGTTTTGTACATGAGTCTTTGAACAAAGGGCTAACAGAGGTAGCTCATGCTAGCCTTGGGTCACATGGGCTGTGTCTCATTCCGAATACTTGCGTCAGTGCACTGCTGATGTGCACTGACCACTTACTGCCGTAGTGCCCACTTTCGACCGTTAGTAGTGTTCCAAAGGGAACACTTATGTTAAAACGCTTAGCGGAAATGACGGGAGGAACGCAACACACGTGAACGCGAATTTTTCAGCCCGCCAAAAATATATGCCGGCGTTTGTTTACAAACAACAATCGTTTACATTCACAGCATGTGGAAAATACATCGCCTCCGACGTCAACGCAGGATCCTCCAAATATTGGCTGAACATATATTGGTACCTACAAGTGCCTTGCATACAAGGCACATGTAGGTACTTTCTTCTGCAAGTTTAACAGCAAATATTTTTAAAAATCTTCAGTCTAATTCACCTACACTTTAACAGCAGAGTGTGGAATATAAGCATACTGGAACATATGATTCATCGCCATCAGTCCTGTTTTTGTGCCGAGTTTGCATGTTTTCTCTGTGTTTGCATGGGTTTTCTCCAGGTGTTCTGGTTTTCTCCAACACCAAACATGCACTAAGATCATTAAAAAAAATCCATAAATGACAAAGTTTTGTTAAAACCTTAGTTATAAAATGGGATAAGCATCAAATAAAAAAAAAAACAAGATAATGGTATTGAAATTAATAGCATTAGAGGAGATTAATGTTGAACTTGTTTGTACCTGTAATATTGGAACTGCTGGTTTTGCTGTTCTTTTTATATCTCTCTTTGCAGGTGAAGAAGCAGACTCAGAGGATGTTGTATTACTGTCTCCCTTTTCTCCTCTCTTTTTTTTTTACACCTTTTCTCCATTTTAAGCATTTTGTCTCATCTGTTTTGATGTGGAAAAAAACGAGAGAAGTAACGTCTCTGTCCCGCACAGCTCTGGGAGAAGAATGGAGGGGCGCTGAAAGGAAAATTGGTTCCTGAATCACGGCTTAAAAAGGCAGAATTTGAAGCATGTTGCCACAGATCAATGCATCTTTTCCTCTGTGCATCTTGCAAAGCGAGATGCGCTCTGCTTCCAGAACTCTCCAAAAAAGAAGATTGCAATCTTCCTCAAGATTATGTGTACCTTGGCATATCTACATTTGAATCATTTTATTGAGCTTATGTGATATTGTAATTTTGCAAGTGAATTTTGAGTTTTTAAAGCAGCAAGCCATAATGCTCAAAATCAATATAAATAAACATTATAGATAAAGTAGGTTTGTGGTATTGTTGTGCCATATTAAACCCATGATAAAAACATGAAGTCAGATTGAATTCTGAACGTTTGACCGGAAGAAAATTCTGGAGGGGTTTGCGAGACGGCGGATGCCTTCCCTCACCAGACAAGCAGAGCGATCAGACTATTAAATGGACATGGGTCGAGGCCTCCAAGCTTACCAGACCATGCTTCGGCTAGCCCATAGCCGCAGAGCTGCAGGCTTGCCCGCTGTTGAACAGAGCAATGATTTTCCCTGCTTTTCAGTGCTCCTTCCTTGGATGGCCAAAGTGGACAGAACTCACATGAGGCGCCGACAGGTTTGGGCAGAGAAACCAGAGGGAGAAGTTAAATGGTTCATTTGGGAAATGTTTTGTAAATCGTTTTGTACATGAGTCTTTGAACAAAGGGCTAACAGGGGTAGCTCATGCTAGCCTTGGGTCACATGGGCTGTGTCTCATTCCGAATACTTGCGTCAGTGCACTGCTCATGTGCACTGACCACTTACTGCCGTAGTGCCCACTTTCGACCGTTAGTAGTGTTCCAAAGGGAACACTTATGTTAAAACGCTTAGCGGAAATGACGGGAGGAACGCAACACACGTGAACGCGAATTTTTCAGCCCGCCAAAAATATATGCCGGCGTTTGTTTGCAAACAACAATCGTTTACATTCACAGCATGTGGAAAATACATCGCCTCCGACGTCAACGCAGGATCCTCCAAATATTGGCTGAACATATATTGCTACCTACAAGTGCCTTGCATACAAGGCACTTGTAGGTAGCTGCAAGTTTAACAGCAAATATTTTTAAAAATCTTCAGTCTAATTCACCTACACTTTAACAGCAGAGTGTGGAATATAAGCATACTGGAACATATGATTCATCGCCATCAGTCCTGTTTTTGTGCAGAGTTTGCATGTTTTCTCTGTGTTTGCACGGGCGTTCTCCAGGTGTTCTGGTTTTCTCCAACACCAAACATGCACTAAGATCATTAAAAAAAATCCAGAAATGACAGACAAAGTTTTGTTAAAACCTTAGTTATAAAATGGGATAAGCATCAAATAAAAAAAAACAAGATAATGGTGTTGAAATTAATAGCATTAGAGGAGATTAATGTTGAACTTGTTTGTACCTGTAATATTGGAACTGCTGGTTTTGCTGTTCTTTTTATATCTCTCTTTGCAGGTGAAGAAGCAGACTCAGAGGATGTTGTATTACTGTCTCCCTTTTCTCCTCTCTTTTTTTTTTTTACACCTTTTCTCCATTTTAAGCATTTTGTCTCATCTGTTTTGATGTGGAAAAAAACGAGAGAAGTAACGTCTCAGAAATTAAATAAAATAAAATAACTGTCTAGTTATTTTATTTTATTTAATTTCTGTGATTTATTTTTGAGTTTGATTTTTTCCCCGTGTGGACTCTTTTAGTTTTCAGCTAATCCACACAAGATGCCTCTTTACAACAGCCCAGAGGAGGCAGTTCTCAGGAAAAATGCTCTTATGGAAAGACTTCAACATGAAGCGGATATGAAGGAGAACCACCCGATTCAAAGGATGCCTACCTTCACCACAATGGACTTTGACAAGCTTTTACAGAAGATAGCTGTTATGGAACTGAAAATCTGTCGACTCGAAGTGAATTATGATGTAAACGCCACGCATGGAAATGAAACAACCCTGCCTGTGATTCTGAATGGTGACCACCAGCCCAGCGACTCGGCGAACAAACAGTCCCCGGAGGAAAATGAGAATCCCTGGACCACTCTGGGTGCAAGACCAAAGGATAAACGAACCCCGCACCCAGACAAAGAAAACTGGCTGAGACTACAGAGAGATGTCCCAGGACAAGTGAAACAACAACGGGCTGTTCTCAAAACAAATGATAGGAGTAAACCTGCTGGAAATGCAGGAATTCCATTACGAAACAGATTCGCTCCGCTCCAAAATGTGACCAGGGAGGATCACGACAACAATCAGAGGTATGTCAACGATTTTCGTTCTAAGACATCCCAGAAAAGACATGCCACAGGGCCAAGGACCCTGATATTATGCAATGGATCTGTAAGGGGGATTAAACATTTCTGTAACAAGAAAAACACAGAGGTGTTGATTTATAACCCTTCGAACTCTGGCCTGGTGTCTGAAATATCAGACAACCTTCAGAGGATCTTGAAAGAACGCCCGACCTTGGAAAAACTCATAATACAAGCTGAAGCCCTGGGCGACATCACCCGGATAAGAAAATCAGAAGTATTGAAAGAGGATTACATTCGTTTGTTGAACCTAGTTCATGGCCTTAATGTCAAGGTGCTTCTTAGCGGCCCTCTCTCGCCCGTTTACTGTGGAGATGATAATTCTGATGTTAAACAAATGGCTGGAAAAAACATGCAAACAAACAACTGTAACCTTCATAGACAACTTTAACATCTTCTGGGAAAGAAGACATCTGTTCAACAGAGATGGCTTCTCTCTAAATAGGTCAGGTGCAAAACGGCTGATTTCAAACATCTTCTATTCTGTGAACCATACGTCATCAGCTTTGTCCCAAAACAAAGTACATCCAGTGCCTAAACAAAAGATAAGCCCAGTGCAGCCCAAACAAGCCAAGATAAACATGGCCAGAAAGATGACACAGAAAGAGGCTACATCAGAATTACAGGAGGATTCATCCCAGATCTCAGCAGGACAAAGAGAGGACCAAGAATCGCCATCGTCACAAACACCGATCCAGACTACACCCGCCTCGCCTTCCTCTCCACAAAGCCCAGAGGTTCCTTTTCTGGAATTTTCTCCCAACATGAACAAAGTATTTAAGATTGGCCTACAGATGACATCCTCTCCATATAGCCACAGCTCTGTGACTAAACCAGCATCTTCCAAAGGCCGCAGAGCCCCAGATCCTCCTCTACGTATCACGGAACATGCCTGTCCTCAAGACCTTCAGATTACTTCGCTGTGATACACAGCGGGCCCTCGCTGCACGTTTATCAGACAAGACAGTTTCGAGAATCAGCTTGGGTCTTTTCCCGGGAATTACGGAATATCTGTGATGATTCGTGGCAGAAAAAAGAAAAACAAAAGGATAAACAGGAACAAATACTTGAAAGTCATTAACTGTCAGATGCAACCTGTCACAGAGACATCATCAACCACCAAATCATATAAACTAGGTTTATTAAACATTAGATCTCTGTCAGGAAAATCCCTTTTAATTAATGACTTTATTATTGACAACAATCTTGATGTTATGTTTTTAACAGAAACATGGTTACATGAATCTAATGAAGAAGTAATACTGCTGGAGTCAACACCTCCAAACTACAATTTCCTTTGTGAGAGCAGACAGCAAAGGAAAGGTGGAGGAGTAGCAACCTTGTTTAATGATTCACTAAAGTGTAAAAAGGTGTTTTTGGGAAAATTTGACTCGTTTGAACATTTGGCTCTCAAGGTAAAGAGCCCGGTACGAACTATGTTTCTGAATGTTTACAGACCTCCTAAGTCCACATCAAACTTTTTTAAGGATTTTAGTGACCTCTTGTCTGTGATATGTGTTGATTATGACTGTTTAATTATTGTGGGAGACTTCAACTTTCACGTTGACAACCCTGAAAACAGAAGTGCAAAAGAACTGTGTGACACACTTAAAAACTTTGGTTTAACTCAGAATGTTAAACAGCCAACACACAAGCAGGGGCATATTTTAGACTTAATCATCACTAAAGGTCTAAACATTTCACAGGTCAATGTAACTGATGTTGCCTTATCCGATCACTTCTCCGTTACCTTTGAATGTATCATTACCAGTGACTCATTTAGCCAAAGGGACATCGTAAGAAAACGCACCTTTAAGGACAATGCCACTGAAACTTTTATTCAAGCTTACTCTGCTACTTCAACTTTGGGCTGCAACTCAGTAGATGAGCTAGTAGATAACTTTCATTCTAAAGTCTCAGACATCATTGACTGCATTGTAGGCCGTGGGCCAGAATCTGTAGGACGCTTCCTTAAGAAGTTTCGTATGAACTGTCAGGGGGCAACTTTCTTCCACCAGGATAAGTTGCTACACATAGCAGTGATCTCAAAACACCAATGTTCCCACGTTTTCGCTTGCACATTAATAAGTTATAGCCGATAAAAAATCTAAACTGTGGCGCTCCGGTCCAAGAGGTCACGTGATTCGATTTTTGCTGCTCAGCCAATCAGATCGCTGTATTGTCAGCTGTGCGCGTTCATCAGTTCATCATGGCTGCGCTCGTAAGATGTTTGTATGCATTTGTTTCCAGATGAAGAAAGCCCAATAATAGCATTTTCTGGCGCCAGCTGGCAGAGATCTTGATGGCAAGAAAAAAATAAATAGCCCAGACCATCTGTCCATCCATCCATCCATCCATCCATTTTCTAACAGGCTTATCCCCGCTGGGTTTGCGAGGTGCTGGTGCCGAGCTCCAGCTGTCAATGGGTGAGACGCGTTGTATAAACTCGTTGTGCCAAACGAGTTATCCCCTTCGGAATTTGTAGAATTTTGTATTGTATTTTTGAAATCAATAAAAGTTTTAACCTCCAGCTTTGTGAAGTCTAAATATTTTAAACATCACATTCTAGTAAAATGAAATTTATTTTTTTTTAAACTCCTAATACGTTGTTCTATTTTTAAAAGAGACATATCTCGTTTTCTTAATACGGTTAATATCTCGATAAGGTTCTTGGTTGAATTAAAATCTTATTAAATCTGATAATTTTGGCTGTGCCTTTATTCAGTGTTCATTTGATCACACGTGAAATCCGCTTTATATAATCTATTCATGCGGGTTTAGCTACCAAAAAAGAAAAAAAGAGAACCAGCAGACAGCTGTGATGGACTTAGGAAGGTGGATTTTGGTTTCAGCAGACAGACATTCGACAATCTAATAACATAAAGCTAATATTTTCGTGACACATCTGGAAATGACCGGTTTCTTTCTCATAACGTATTATACTGGATGGATGGATGAACGATAATGTAACGACACCATTGCTATATTTCGTTAAGAAAAGTAAAACATCCTCATTTCCACGCCTAATAGGTTGGAAATGAGGCGGAGTTGACTAGATTCATTCTTCCAGCTGAATGCGCTCTTGGCGCAGGGAATACAAATTCTGGCGGGGATAAGTCGTTTGGCACAACGACACCTGTGCTATCCTAGCGCAGCAGGTCTTGGTGATATCACAGTAAATTGGGCAAAAGTCTGGACTATTTCTGCCCTGCGATGGACTGGTGACCTGTCCAGTTTATACAACGCCTCTCGCCCATTGACAGCTGGAGATAGGGACCGGCACCTCGCGAACGCAGGGATAAGCGTGTTAGAAAATGAATGGATGGATGGATGGATGAATGGATGGATGGATGGATGAATGGATGGATGGTCTGGGCTATTTATTTTTTTCTTGCCATCAAGATCTCTGCCAGGTGGCGCCACAAAATGCTATTATTGGGCTTTCTTCGTCTGGAAACAGACACAACAGAAACAACCATCTTACGGGCGCAGCCATGATGACGTGGTAAACTCGCTCAGCTGACAATACAGCGATCGGATTGGCTGAGCAGCAAAAATCGAATCACGTGACCTCTTGGACCGGAGCGCCACAGTTTAGATTTTTTATCGGCTATAACTTCTTAATGTGCAAGTGAAAACGTGGGAACATTGGTGTTTTGAGATCACTGCTATGTGTAGCAACTTATCCCGGTGCAAGAAAGTTGCCCCCTGACAGTTCATACGAAAAGTCACCGTACAGATTCTGGCCCACGGCCTATTGCTCCAGTTAAAGTGAAAGTTGTTTCCGGGAAGAAAAAATCTCCTTGGAGAAATGCTCCAGCAGTTAGAAGTGAAAAAAGGGAATGTCGCAAAGCTGAACGCAGGTGGAGAAAGAATAGACTCCTGGTTCACTATGACATCTATAAAGAGAGACTTAACAGATATAACTTACAATTGAAAAATGCAAGAGAATCTTTCTTCTCTGAGATCATTAAGAAAAACATTAATAATGCTCGTGTCTTATTTTCCACAGTCGACAGGTTAACAAATCCTCCTGTGTCCGTGGCTTCAGAACTCCACTCCACCAGGGCCTGCAATGAATTTGCAAACTTCTTTACTGAAAAAATCCAAAAGATTAGAGGATCTGTTTGTACATCCATACTAAGTTCAGTACCAACGTTGTCTCCTACCAGAATTGATTTTGACCAAATGTCCCAATTCAGCCAAATAAACTCCAAAAGCTTAGAGCAGATAATTCAGCAGTTAAGTTCCTCCTCAAGCTGCCTTGATGTTCTCCCCGCAGCTTTCTTTAAAAAAGTTTTACCTGTCCTGGCGTCTGATTTGACTCAGATAATAAACGCGTCCCTTCTGTCAGGTGTTTTCCCCCAGTCCCTAAAAACAGCAATTATCAAACCACTGCTGAAAAAGAACAATTTAGACAAACTTCTACTCCAGAACTACAGGCCCATCTCAAACCTCCCCTTTATCAGTAAGATCATTGAAAAAGTTGTATTTCAACAATTAAACACCTTCTTAACTACGACCAGCCGCTTTGATGTTTTCCAGTCAGGTTTCCGTGCTCACCACAGTACAGAGACCGCCCTTATCAAGGTGTTTAATGACATCCATATAAATACAGACTGTGGAAGAACCACAGTGCTGGTTCTATTGGACCTCAGTGCAGCATTTGATACAGTTGATCACTCCATCCTGTTAGAACGCCTGGAGAACTGGGTCGGCCTTTCTGGTACAGCTCTCCACTGGTTTAAATCCTACTTAAAGGACAGGGACTTTTTTGTATCAGTAGGTAACTTTACATCAGAGATGACAAAAATCACATGTGGGGTTCCCCAAGGGTCCATTCTGGGTCCCCTCCTATTCAATATCTACATGCTCCCTCTAGCTCAGATAATAAAAAATAACAACATCAGCTACCATAACTATGCAGACGACACACAGCTCTACATCACCATGTCACCAGGTGACTATGAACCAATTCAGGCACTGAGTAAATGCCTAGAAGAAATCAATGCATGGATGTGCCAAAATTTTCTCCAATTGAATAAAAACAAAACAGAAGTAATAATATTTGGACCAATAGAGGAAAGATCAAAAGTTAGCACACAGCTTCAGTCGCTTCAGCTAAAAACCACCAATCAGGCCCGAAATCTGGGAGTAGTGATGGACTCAGACCTTAACCTTCAAAAGCATCTAAAGACAATTACAAGGTCAGCTTTCTATCACCTGAAGAACATTTCTAGGATTAAAGGACTGATGTCTCAGCAGGATCTGGAAAAACTAATCCATGCGTTTATATTTAGTAGAATTGATTACTGCAACGGTGTTTTCACAGGACTTCTTAAAAAGTGGGTCAGACAGCTGCAGCTGATCCAGAACGCTGCTGCCCGCGTCCTCACTAAGACTAAGAAAGTAGAGCACATAACCCCAGTTCTAAAGTCCTTACACTGGCTCCCTGTATCTCAGAGAATAGACTTTAAAATACTTCTGTTAGTCTATAAATCCTTAAATGGCTTAGCACCTAAATACTTCACAGACTTGTTATCAGTGTATCAACCCTCCAGACCACTAAGGTCTTCTGGCTCCAGCCTACTCCACATACCTAGAACCAGAACTAAACATGGAGAAGCAGCATTTAGTTCCTATGCTCCAATTATCTGGAACAAACTTCCAGAAAACTGTAAAAGTGCGAAAAGCCTGAGTTCTTTTAAATCAAGATTAAAAACACATCTGTTTAAAATTGCCTTTGACTGTTCTAGTTAAACAGTTTTACTGTTTTTAATGTTCTTTTTTGTTACTACATTCTATCCCTACTTGCTTTTATTCTATTTTCTATCTACATTTTATTATTTTGGTATATCTTAATCATGTAAAGCACTTTGTATTGTCTTGTACTGAATTGTGCTATATAAATAAATTTGCCTTGCCTTGCCTTGCCTTGCCTTGTCCCGCACAGCTCTGGGAGAAGAATGGAGGGGCGCTGAAAGGAAAATTGGTTCCTGAATCATGGCTTAAAAAGGCAGAATTTGAAGCATGTTGCCACAGATCAATGCATCTTTTCCTCTGTGCATCTTGCAAAGCGAGATGCGCTCTGCTTCCAGAACTCTCCAAAAAAGAAGATTGCAATCTTCCTCAAGATTATGTGTACCTTGGCATATCTACATTTGAATAATTTTATTGAGCTTATGTGATATTGTAATTTTGTAAGTGAATTTTGAGTTTTTAAAGCAGCAAGCCATAATGCTCAAAATCAATATAAATAAACATTATAGATAAAGTAGGTTTGTGGTAATGTTGTGCCATATTAAACCCATGATAAAAACATGAAGTCAGATTGAATTCTGAACGTTTGACCGGAGGAAAATTCTGGAGGGGTTTGCGAGACGGCGGATGCCTTCGCTCACCAGACAAGCTGAGCGATCAGACTATTAAATGGACATCGGTCGAGGCCTCCAAGCTTACCAGACCACGCTTCGGCTAGCCCATAGCCGCAGAGCTGCAGGCTTGCCCGCTGTTGAACAGAGCAATGATTTTCCCTGCTTTTCAGTGCTCCTTCCTTGGATGGCCAAAGTGGACAGAACTCACATGAGGCGCCGACAGGTTTGGGCAGAGAAACCAGAGGGAGAAGTTAAATGGTTCATTTGGGAAATGTTTTGTAAATCGTTTTGTACATGAGTCTTTGAACAAAGGGCTAACAGAGGTAGCTCATGCTAGCCTTGGGTCACATGGGCTGTGTCTCATTCCGAATACTTGCGTCAGTGCACTGCTCATGTGCACTGACCACTTACTGCCGTAGTGCCCACTTTCGACCGTTAGTAGTGTTCCAAAAGGAACACTTATGTTAAAACGCTTAGCGGAAATGACGTGACGAACGCAACACACGTGAACGCGAATTTTTCAGCCCGCCAAAAATATATGCCGGCGTTTGTTTACAAACAACAATCGTTTACATTCACAGCATGTGGAAAATACATCGCCTCCGACGTCAACGCAGGATCCTCCAAATATTGGCTGAACATATATTGGTACCTACAAGTGCCTTGCATACAAGGCACTTGTAGGTACTTTCTTCTGCAAGTTTAACAGCAAATATTTTTAAAAATCTTCAGTCTAATTCACCTACACTTTAACAGCAGAGTGTGGAATATAAGCATACTGGAACATATGATTCATCGCCATCAGTCCTGTTTTTGTGCAGAGTTTGCATGTTTTCTCTGTGTTTGCACGGGCGTTCTCCAGGTGTTCTGGTTTTCTCCAACACCAAACATGCACTAAGATCATTAAAAAAAATCCATAAATGACAGACAAAGTTTTGTTAAAACCTTAGTTATAAAATGGGATAAGCATCAAATAAAAAAAAAAAAACAAGATAATGGTGTTGAAATTAATAGCATTAGAGGAGATTAATGTTGAACTTGTTTGTACCTGTAATATTGGAACTGCTGGTTTTGCTGTTCTTTTTATATCTCTCTTTGCAGGTGAAGAAGCAGACTCAGAGGATGTTGTATTACTGTCTCCCTTTTCTCCTCTCTTTTTTTTTTTTTTACACCTTTTCTCCATTTTAAGCATTTTGTCTCATCTGTTTTGATGTGGAAAAAAACGAGAGAAGTAACGTCTCTGTCCCGCACAGCTCTGGGAGAAGAATGGAGGGGCGCTGAAAGGAAAATTGGTTCCTGAATCACGGCTTAAAAAGGCAGAATTTGAAGCATGTTGCCACAGATCAATGCATCTTTTCCTCTGTGCATCTTATAAAGCGAGATGCGCTCTGCTTCCAGAACTCTCCAAAAAAGAAGATTGCAATCTTCCTCAAGATTATGTGTACCTTGGCATATCTACATTTGAATAATTTTATTGAGCTTATGTGATATTGTAATTTTGTAAGTGAATTTTGAGTTTTTAAAGCAGCAAGCCATAATGCTCAAAATCAATATAAATAAACATTATAGATAAAGTAGGTTTGTGGTAATGTTGTGCCATATTAAACCCATGATAAAAACATGAAGTCAGATTGAATTCTGAACGTTTGACCGGAGGAAAATTCTGGAGGGGTTTGCGAGACGGCGGATGCCTTCGCTCACCAGACAAGCAGAGCGATCAGACTATTAAATGGACATCGGTCGAGGCCTCCAAGCTTACCAGACCACGCTTCGGCTACCCCATAGCCGCAGAGCTGCAGGCTTGCCCGCTGTTGAACAGAGCAATGATTTTCCCTGCTTTTCAGTGCTCCTTCCTTGGATGGCCAAAGTGGACAGAACTCACATGAGGCGCCGACAGGTTTGGGCAGAGAAACCAGAGGGAGAAGTTAAATGGTTCATTTGGGAAATGTTTTGTAAATCGTTTTGTACATGAGTCTTTGAACAAAGGGCTAACAGAGGTAGCTCATGCTAGCCTTGGGTCACATGGGCTGTGTCTCATTCCGAATACTTGCGTCAGTGCACTGCTGATGTGCACTGACCACTTACTGCCGTAGTGCCCACTTTCGACCGTTAGTAGTGTTCCAAAGGGAACACTTATGTTAAAACGCTTAGCGGAAATGACGTGACGAACGCAACACACGTGAACGCGAATTTTTCAGCCCGCCAAAAATATATGCCGGCGTTTGTTTACAAACAACAATCGTTTACATTCACAGCATGTGGAAAATACATCGCCTCCGACGTCAACGCAGGATCCTCCAAATATTGGCTGAACATATATTGGTACCTACAAGTGCCTTGCATACAAGGCACTTGTAGGTACTTTCTTCTGCAAGTTTAACAGCAAATATTTTTTAAAAATCTTCAGTCTAATTCACCTACACTTTAACAGCAGAGTGTGGAATATAAGCATACTGGAACATATGATTCATCGCCATCAGTCCTGTTTTTGTGCAGAGTTTGCATGTTTTCTCTGTGTTTGCACGGGTTTTCTCCAGGTGTTCTGGTTTTCTCCAACACCAAACATGCACTAAGATCATTAAAAAAAATCCATAAATGACAGACAAAGTTTTGTTAAAACCTTAGTTATAAAATGGGATAAGCATCAAATAAAAAAAAAAAACAAGATAATGGTGTTGAAATTAATAGCATTAGAGGAGATTAATGTTGAACTTGTTTGTACCTGTAATATTGGAACTGCTGGTTTTGCTGTTCTTTTTATATCTCTCTTTGCAGGTGAAGAAGCAGACTCAGAGGATGTTGTATTACTGTCTCCCTTTTCTCCTCTCTTTTTTTTTTTACACCTTTTCTCCATTTTAAGCATTTTGTCTCATCTGTTTTGATGTGGAAAAAAACGAGAGAAGTAACGTCTCTGTCCCGCACAGCTCTGGGAGAAGAATGGAGGGGCGCTGAAAGTTAAATTGGTTCCTGAATCACGGCTTAAAAAGGCAGAATTTGAAGCATGTTGCCACAGATCAATGCATCTTTTCCTCTGTGCATCTTATAAAGCGAGATGCGCTCTGCTTCCAGAACTCTCCAAAAAAGAAGATTGCAATCTTCCTCAAGATTATGTGTACCTTGGCATATCTACATTTGAATAATTTTATTGAGCTTATGTGATATTGTAATTTTGTAAGTGAATTTTGAGTTTTTAAAGCAGCAAGCCATAATGCTCAAAATCAATATAAATAAACATTATAGATAAAGTAGGTTTGTGGTAATGTTGTGCCATATTAAACCCATGATAAAAACATGAAGTCAGATTGAATTCTGAACGTTTGACCGGAGGAAAATTCTGGAGGGGTTTGCGAGACGGCGGATGCCTTCCCTCACCAGACAAGCTGAGCGATCAGACTATTAAATGGACATCGGTCGAGGCCTCCAAGCTTACCAGACCACGCTTCGGCTAGCCCATAGCCGCAGAGCTGCAGGCTTGCCCGCTGTTGAACAGAGCAATGATTTTCCCTGCTTTTCAGTGCTCCTTCCTTGGATGGCCAAAGTGGACAGAACTCACATGAGGCGCCGACAGGTTTGGGCAGAGAAACCAGAGGGAGAAGTTAAATGGTTCATTTGGGAAATGTTTTGTAAATCGTTTTGTACATGAGTCTTTGAACAAAGGGCTAACAGGGGTAGCTCATGCTAGCCTTGGGTCACATGGGCTGTGTCTCATTCCGAATACTTGCGTCAGTGCACTGCTCATGTGCACTGACCACTTACTGCCGTAGTGCCCACTTTCGACCGTTAGTAGTGTTCCAAAAGGAACACTTATGTTAAAACGCTTAGCGGAAATGACGTGACGAACGCAACACACGTGAACGCGAATTTTTCAGCCCGCCAAAAATATATGCCGGCGTTTGTTTACAAACAACAATCGTTTACATTCACAGCATGTGGAAAATACATCGCCTCCGACGTCAACGCAGGATCCTCCAAATATTGGCTGAACATATATTGGTACCTACAAGTGCCTTGCATACAAGGCACTTGTAGGTACTTTCTTCTGCAAGTTTAACAGCAAATATTTTTAAAAAATCTTCAGTCTAATTCACCTACACTTTAACAGCAGAGTGTGGAATATAAGCATACTGGAACATATGATTCATCGCCATCAGTCCTGTTTTTGTGCCGAGTTTGCATGTTTTCTCTGTGTTTGCATGGGTTTTCTCCAGGTGTTCTGGTTTTCTCCAACACCAAACATGCACTAAGATCATTAAAAAAAATCCAGAAATGACAGACAAAGTTTTGTTAAAACCTTAGTTATAAAATGGGATAAGCATCAAATAAAAAAAAACAAGATAATGGTGTTGAAATTAATAGCATTAGAGGAGATTAATGTTGAACTTGTTTGTACCTGTAATATTGGAACTGCTGGTTTTGCTGTTCTTTTTATATCTCTCTTTGCAGGTGAAGAAGCAGACTCAGAGGATGTTGTATTACTGTCTCCCTTTTCTCCTCTCTTTTTTTTTTTTTTTTTTACACCTTTTCTCCATTTTAAGCATTTTGTCTCATCTGTTTTGATGTGGAAAAAAACGAGAGAAGTAACGTCTCTGTCCCGCACAGCTCTGGGAGAAGAATGGAGGGGCGCTGAAAGGAAAATTGGTTCCTGAATCACGGCTTAAAAAGGCAGAATTTGAAGCATGTTGTCACAGATCAATGCATCTTTTCCTCTGTGCATCTTGCAAAGCGAGATGCGTTCTGCTTCCAAAACTCTCCAAAAGAGAAGATTGCAATCTTCCTCAAGATTATGTGTACCTTGGCATATCTACATTTGAATCATTTTATTGAGCTTATGTGATATTGTAATTTTGCAAGTGAATTTTGAGTTTTTAAAGCAGCAAGCCATAATGCTCAAAATCAATATAAATAAACATTATAGATAAAGTAGGTTTGTGGTATTGTTGTGCCATATTAAACCCATGATAAAAACATGAAGTCAGATTGAATTCTGAACGTTTGACCGGAGGAAAATTCTGGAGGGGTTTGCGAGACGGCGGATGCCTTCCCTCACCAGACAAGCTGAGCGATCAGACTATTAAATGGACATCGGTCGAGGCCTCCAAGCTTACCAGACCATGCTTCGGCTAGCCCATAGCCGCAGAGCTGCAGGCTTGCCCGCTGTTGAACAGAGCAATGATTTTCCCTGCTTTTCAGTGCTCCTTCCTTGGATGGCCAAAGTGGACAGAACTCACATGAGGCGCCGACAGGTTTGGGCAGAGAAACCAGAGGGAGAAGTTAAATGGTTCATTTGGGAAATGTTTTGTAAATCGTTTTGTACATAAGTCTTTGAACAAAGGGCTAACAGAGGTAGCTCATGCTAGCCTTGGGTCACATGGGCTGTGTCTCATTCCGAATACTTGCGTCAGTGCACTGCTCATGTGCACTGACCACTTACTGCCGTAGTGCCCACTTTCGACCGTTAGTAGTGTTCCAAAAGGAACACTTATGTTAAAACGCTTAGCGGAAATGACGTGACGAACGCAACACACGTGAACGCGAATTTTTCAGCCCGCCAAAAATATATGCCGGCGTTTGTTTACAAACAACAATCGTTTACATTCACAGCATGTGGAAAATACATCGCCTCCGACGTCAACGCAGGATCCTCCAAATATTGGCTGAACATATATTGGTACCTACAAGTGCCTTGCATACAAGGCACTTGTAGGTACTTTCTTCTGCAAGTTTAACAGCAAATATTTTTAAAAAATCTTCAGTCTAATACACCTACACTTTAACAGCAGAGTGTGGAATATAAGCATACTGGAACATATGATTCATCGCCATCAGTCCTGTTTTTGTGCCGAGTTTGCATGTTTTCTCTGTGTTTGCATGGGTTTTCTCCAGGTGTTCTGGTTTTCTCCAACACCAAACATGCACTAAGATCATTAAAAAAAATCCAGAAATGACAGACAAAGTTTTGTTAAAACCTTAGTTATAAAATGGGATAAGCATCAAATAAAAAAAAACAAGATAATGGTGTTGAAATTAATAGCATTAGAGGAGATTAATGTTGAACTTGTTTGTACCTGTAATATTGGAACTGCTGGTTTTGCTGTTCTTTTTATATCTCTCTTTGCAGGTGAAGAAGCAGACTCAGAGGATGTTGTATTACTGTCTCCCTTTTCTCCTCTCTTTTTTTTTTTTTTTTTTACACCTTTTCTCCATTTTAAGCATTTTGTCTCATCTGTTTTGATGTGGAAAAAAACGAGAGAAGTAACGTCTCTGTCCCGCACAGCTCTGGGAGAAGAATGGAGGGGCGCTGAAAGGAAAATTGGTTCCTGAATCACGGCTTAAAAAGGCAGAATTTGAAGCATGTTGTCACAGATCAATGCATCTTTTCCTCTGTGCATCTTGCAAAGCGAGATGCGTTCTGCTTCCAAAACTCTCCAAAAGAGAAGATTGCAATCTTCCTCAAGATTATGTGTACCTTGGCATATCTACATTTGAATCATTTTATTGAGCTTATGTGATATTGTAATTTTGCAAGTGAATTTTGAGTTTTTAAAGCAGCAAGCCATAATGCTCAAAATCAATATAAATAAACATTATAGATAAAGTAGGTTTGTGGTATTGTTGTGCCATATTAAACCCATGATAAAAACATGAAGTCAGATTGAATTCTGAACGTTTGACCGGAGGAAAATTCTGGAGGGGTTTGCGAGACGGCGGATGCCTTCCCTCACCAGACAAGCTGAGCGATCAGACTATTAAATGGACATCGGTCGAGGCCTCCAAGCTTACCAGACCATGCTTCGGCTAGCCCATAGCCGCAGAGCTGCAGGCTTGCCCGCTGTTGAACAGAGCAATGATTTTCCCTGCTTTTCAGTGCTCCTTCCTTGGATGGCCAAAGTGGACAGAACTCACATGAGGCGCCGACAGGTTTGGGCAGAGAAACCAGAGGGAGAAGTTAAATGGTTCATTTGGGAAATGTTTTGTAAATCGTTTTGTACATGAGTCTTTGAACAAAGGGCTAACATAGGTAGCTCATGCTAGCCTTGGGTCACATGGGCTGTGTCTCATTCCGAATACTTGCGTCAGTGCACTGCTGATGTGCACTGACCACTTACTGCCGTAGTGCCCACTTTCGACCGTTAGTAGTGTTCCAAAAGGAACACTTATGTTAAAACGCTTAGCGGAAATGACGTGACGAACTAACACACGTGAACGTGAATTTTTCAGCCCGCCAAAAATATATGCCGGCGTTTGTTTACAAACAACAATCGTTTACATTCACAGCATGTGGAAAATACATCGCCTCCGACGTCAACGCAGGATCCTCCAAATATTGGCTGAACATATATTGGTACCTACAAGTACCTTGCATACAAGGCACTTGTAGGTACTTTCTTCTGCAAGTTTAACAGCAAATATTTTTAAAAAGATGCTGCCTGTTATTTTAACAGGAAGCTCTTTTACTCCATCCAGCTGCAAGCCATCTGTGATAACGTGGGGAAGTTCCTCGATGTGTTCGTGGGGTACTGTGGGTCAGTTCATGACGCCAGAGTACTGAGGAACAGCCCCATCTACTATCAGCAGTCCTACCCTCCACCAGGATACAGCATACTTGGAGATGGGGGCTACCCCTGCCTATCCCGGCCCATCAGCCTCATCACACCCTTCAGACAGCCCGTTCGCAACCACCTTCAGGCTCGCTTTAACAACAGCTTGTCAAAGGCCAGGAGCATTGTTGAGCGGTCCTTCGGGATGCTGAAGACTAGATGGAGGTCCATCTTCTTCAAGGCTCTGGAAGTGGATGTGACTTACGTGCCGGAGGTCATCGTCTGTTGCACTGTTCTACATAACATATGTATGAGCAACGAAGACCTGCAGGAACCAGATACTGATGTCAGGAGGGCACAAAGACCAGCACCAGCACCTCCAGGAGCCGTCTCTGGTGCAGAGCAGAGACAGAGGATGGCAATGGCATGTTATGTCCCTGACCATGATTACATTTAAAAATGTAAAATGTATGATTGAATAAATTACATGACCGTTGTATGATTGTGTTTGATTTCATCTGGCATGTTAAAAAACAAAGCATATCTGAATAAATTACATGACCATTCTGCAAAATCTAATGTATTCAACATTAAACATTGTATTAAGCATTGTATGGTTCAATTCATACACCAGAGGTAAATATATTGTGTACTTCTTATCAGTTTGATAAAGTAGGTAGGTAGTATTTTTAGGAATTTATCAATCATGAATTTGACTTTTAATGTTTAAAGTCTCTCAATCACCCTAGGTAAAATTCCCAAACAATCCTAAAGGAGTTTTCCAAAAAGATATGTATGGAACAACCTTGTACTAACCTTGTATTTCTGGACCAAATTCTCCCATCGCTTCCTGATGGCTTTGGCATCCAGCCTCCCCTCCAACCCCTTTTTCTTAATGAATTCCCTTGTAAACACAACAGCAGATCATATCAATGCATTAAATAATACAGAGGCCCACTACCAGAACATTTAACATGACACGAGTACTGGGTTCGCCCACCTAA
Source organism: Fundulus heteroclitus (assembly GCF_011125445.2). NCBI lineage: Eukaryota > Metazoa > Chordata > Actinopteri > Cyprinodontiformes > Fundulidae > Fundulus > Fundulus heteroclitus. The sequence goes on along the minus strand of NC_046363.1, from coordinate 18,430,835 downwards.
TGTTATGTTACACATTAAATATTTCTTATGTTTTGTTTGCAACAACAATATCACAACATTTATTTTGAGGAGATTATTTATCCTGGGGTTGGGCCAGAGATGCAGACTGCTTTACATGTGTTTACTACAGCACTGTCAATAACGAGCATATGTGGTCACGTTAGTTTGAAGTGAAGAACGTAGCGTAATACAACTGTTAATGCAATGTACTTACTCGAATCCAGTAAGGGTTGCATTTCTCCTCCCCGTAAACAAATCTGCGTTGGCAGCACGCCATGGGATAAGCTCCCTTGTATCTTCGTCCGTCCCTAAAACAGATCAAAATACCTCGATGAGACAAAAGTATAACGTATTCACATGTATAACGTGCTCGTCTCAATGGCTGGCTTAACGTGCTAGGTAGCTATAGGTAACTAGGTAGCATTAACATGTAACTTACGCTAATTAACTCGCCAAATGATTATATCAGCTTCTGTCAGTGAGGGACATGTAAGTAATGCATTAGACGAGAGTACAATGCCTCGTATTACCACCATTACTTACATTTATATGATTGCGGTGTCGCAGCTCCGGCTGTCTCAGCTGAATTGTCCGCCATTATTTTCAAAATGGGAACATCTTCCCGACGTCCCTAGTTCCTCCCTTTCTGCTTTGTAGTCAAGATGGCGTGCGTTTAGTGCGAGTAGGGTCCATCGTTACACACTGCATTTTGTGCCCGTTTTTAGGGGCACAAAATGACCGGTACCTTCAGTGCACTGACTTTTTGTGTTATCTACACTATATACTCAAAACTAAGTGTTCGAAGTGTAGAAGTAGGCGGAATGAGACACAGCCATGGCTTTGCTAATGTCATTCGAGTGTGTTTTATGGTTATAACAAAGGTTATCTCCACAAGGGTTTCATACATTGATGGGACATTGATGTTTACGTTATCCGGCCCACTCACTATGACTAAAAATAAAACTAAAGTCTTTAAAGTTAAACATAAAAGAGCCTCAAAGAGTAGTCTTTAAAGTTAATGCCAAAAACCCGCTAGCCAAAATGCTATTAGCTTCTATTACGGACATTCAAAAGAGCTTGTTTTAAGGCATAACGCTTGTTGTTTCACTGCACCGTCGGCCAATAGAGCTATTCCCGCATTAATATTGAATATTAATGATGGTTTAAAGGAAATTTTGATAACTTTAGACCTTAACCGATCGCTACAGCGACCCCCAGGCGCCCGGAGGGAGAATCGCATTAATAAGATTGGCCATAAGGTTTAATTGATTTTACTGAGCAAATCAGTCTTTAGAATATTATTTACTCAAAATAATGTTCTGGTTAACTTGGGCTTTGCATTGCGAATGGGTTGAAACACATGTCAAATGTTGTTCTGAATTAGTCAAGCTAATTTAACACCAATTCACCCGCTTTAAATTGAACTTTGGTCCTTTAACTTAAACAAAATATTATTTTGTCTATTAATGTTTTATTTAACTCAGGATTCGCATTGTGAATGGATTGAAACACATGCCAAATGTTTTTCTAAATTAGTTGAGCTAATTTAACTCCATTCCATGCTTTTGAATCAGATCTGCAGTGAACAAGATTCACTGAATTATTCTGATTATAATCAACCACTTTTGTTTTGTCTTTTGTGTTCTTATACATGTAAATAGTTCCTTAGCTTAGTTTCTTTTTACTTTCATGTTGCTTAGTAGTTTAGTTAAAGTCTAAGTGTTGTACCGAAAAAATATCCTGAAAACCGTTGAATAACTTCCAGAACAAGGTAAACTTTGAATTTTCATGTATCAAAAGTGTTCAACTGAAGTTTAAATATGAAATATTGCACATTTTTTACACCGATTATGGTATTTCGCGTTTGAGTGCTGCCTCCGTTTACGATCGGCCATTTCCGACAGTGTGACGTCAGTTCAAGAACACCGAGAATGCGCAAAGCGAACATGCATAGAAACACACATCGTTTACATTGTACAACCGGTATGGCGAACCAGGATATATATGCATGTTTTCCGGGATCATCTTTCACACACCAAATCTGCGGATCCACGTGTACTTTGAGCAAGCGCTTATAAAAATATCGCCGAACTAATAACAAGATAAAATGCCTTCTAGGTGCGTAGTTGGTGGCTGTAGTGTCGCTTATAGGCCTAGTGCAGACCGCTGTGAAGTTGGTTTGATATTGGACATGCAAGCTCCGCGGAGTCAGCGGGATCTAGCTCACGGTTGATCCGGTTGAAGGACTCCAATTTCGGCCAGCGTCTCTCAGCTGCTCCCTTTTCCCATACGCGGTGGTACAGTTAGGGACCGTCAACAAATCTGATTTGAATTTTGTTTCTCAAGAGTGCTCCGCTGACTCCGCGGAGCTTGAATGTCCAATGTCAAACCAACTTCACCGCTGTCTAGTGCAGGCCAGAAAGTATCGCTACATACTTGGCCAGTGGATCAAAAAGTCCGAAAGAAATGGGATAAAATCATAAAAGAAACGCGAAAGGACTGGATTGCCGGCAGTGACAAAAGTGTTTTATGCAATTCACACTTCACGAGCAAGGAAAGTGGTAGTGTTAGTAGACAGTGTTATTGCCGGATGCACGGTACTCAGTCTGTGTGTGACGTCACATTAAGGAGCAGCCCGATTGAGGAATGTTCGGGCTCATTTGCATATACAGCAAGTTTTATCGAAATTACTTCCAAATGGCGTACATAATTTACATATAATATACATTTCTTTACTCTGGTGACGATTTGAATGCATCTGCGTTAAAATACATTTTATGTGCAACTTAGACTTTAAGTTTCACTTGCCTAGTAGAGAGGATTTGTTAATCGAAATATTGTGTTAATTCAGATAAACAGCATTACATAGTGATGTTCTCTGGATGTTCATTTTATTTCTGTTATTAAATTCTTGAACATGAAAAGAAGTCACTCCTTTATTCTATGTGTGTGCAGGGTTTGCTGTTAAAAGATTGCTATTGCTCGACTTCATCCCTTTCAACCATTGTCTTGATATCAGCTTAAGAGCTGATTATCACCAGACAACACTTAACGGACAGAGAGTTATTTAATAAACATTAAATAACTTTAAACAGTGTATATTTGCACAACATCATTAAGTCAATTCTCTAAGTGAAACACATTATATACAGGCAGATCAATTACACACACACTGTTGGTTTTTAAGCCTTTATTTATGTCAACTATGATGATTTTCCACTTACAGCTAAGGAAAACACAAGATTATAATTTTACATCAGAACATAAAAAAACAATTTTTAATACACAAAACTTGGCTCTATTAAGAGCATTGTAATACCTGCTTAAAGGTTGTTGTTTTTCAAAAGGTTCTTTAATTTGAGAAAAGAGCCTCATTGGAACCCTAACCCTAATGTTGAATGTTCTTAAATGTGACACTTGATACCTTTTTTCATTCTAGTATTCCAGCCTTGCTCTGTATAGTACTCTAGACGTCCACAGATAGCTGTGTGAAGATGAGCAGACAATAGCTTGAATTGGTCAGATCACACAAACGTACAGAAAGACGCAAACTTCATGTGGAAAAAGCCCAGGCCAGAACTCATACTTGGGACTTTCTTGCTGCGAGGCAATATTGCTGGCAACAGTGCAGCCCTTTGTTGTTGTTCCAATTTTGTATAAACATTGTATTTAAACTGAAGGAAAAAATGTCTCTTTAAACCACCTATTTCTGAAACATTTTAATTTTTTTGCTGTTCTGGGTGCGAAAATCCATCCATCCATCCATCCATCCATCCATCCATCCATTTTCTAAAACACTTATCCCTGCTGGGTTTGAGAGGGGTGCCGGTGCCGATCTCCAGCTTTCAATGGGCGAGAGGCGGGTACACCCTGGACAGGTCGCCAGTCCATCGCAGGGCAGAAATAGCTCAGACTTTGGCCCAATTTACTGTGATATCACCAAGACTTGCTGCTATAGGATGGATGGATGGACTGGGCTATTTCTTTTTCCTTGCCACCAAGATCTCTGCTAACTGGCACCAGAATATGGTATTATTGGGCTTTCTTCGTCTGGAAACAGATGCGTACGACACCTTATGGGAGCAGCCATGATGAACTGGTTGAACTCGCACAGCTGACAATACAGCGATCTGATTGGCTGGGCAGCAAAACTTGAATCACATGACCTCTTGGACCTGAGTGCAACAGTTTAAATTTTTTATCGGCTATAACTTATTAATGTGCAAGTGAAAATGTGGGAACATTGGGGTTTTGAGATCACTGCTATGTGTAGCAACTTAACCAAGTGGAAGAAAGTTGCCCCCTGACAGTTCATACGAAAGTCCTTAAGGAGACGTCCTACAGATTCTGGCCCACGGACTACATGTATATACTATAGCCTCAGTCTGTGACATCAGAACTGCAATGAATGCTGGGAGGAGTAGTTTGTTAGTCTTTCCCTGTAAAATTTCCCCAACTCCACTGACAAGTAAAATTTCCATGGGGATTCACCGGCACAATGCACATCAAGGTGGCTATTATCTGGGCAGCTAACAATGGCTCAGTCTGGGTCTATACAACATGGAGCAACAGCATAACAACACTAAATAAGTTATGAAAATTATCAACACAAAGTCTCACCTCACAATTATTTCATTTGTAAGGAATGAGCATTTGAAACCCCTGAACCGTTACTTATCCACAGGTTAGTAAACCTGTTTATTGTTTGAAAAAAAAAACAGCAAGAGCAAGTTAATTAATGTAAAAACATTCTAAAGGAAAACACAACGCAAGCTCAAACCAAGTACTTTACATCATAACACTTAAGAATGTATTAATATTGTTTTACATTGTGACATTTTGTAAACCCTAATCAAAAACCTATTGTTGAAAAATATTGTATTGCATTGTCTATATTGTCTTATCACAGAGGATTTTGGCGTTAGGACTGGGGCCCACCTTTCAGGGGCTAAGCGGCAGATTCACTCTGGACAGGCCACCAGTACATTGCAGGGAAAACATAAAAAAACTAAATGGAGAGAAAGGCCCAGCCTGGGATGATAAAATGCAAATAGTAGTTACAATTCAATAAATTACATATACTTTAATTGTACCCAAACATATTAGTAACCGAAATTGAACCCAAAAAATATGTGACATGCATTAGTTTGTTCACACGTTAGTCTTTGCAAACTCACTAGCTTTACAGTAGAAGAGAGTTTTACCGATTCTTGGTGTAATAATTTCTAAAATCCTATAAAACCGGTCCAATATTTAATGTGTGGGCGGGCACTGCTGAACATTCTGATGTCACAGGGTAACGTGACATCAGATGCCTCTGGAACTTTAGTCATTAAGGAAGCACTCCACTCAGAATTCTCACACTTCTACCAGTTGAGCTCAAAGAGAGACAAACGTTGGAAAAACTGAAGCAAGACTAACTTAAATCAGCTAAACACAATGAGCTACGGCAAATGTAAGTATTTTTTCTTTAAACAGTTATAAACCTGGGATAATAAACTTCTGGGAGATCTAACTAAAAGATTTCTTACAGCATTGTCAGTGATAATTTAAGCAGAAAAAGTTTTTTCATTTTTGAAGTAATTGATCCTCAGACACTTTTCATACATTTTGTGGATTGTTTAAGTTGACTTTGAAACAACAGCAAGACAATGAGTTAATGTACAAAAGGAGATTTATACTCTCTTTAGTAGATCTTAAAGGCAGTCAAAATGATGATCTGATTTTCATGATTAGAAATACTGACAGTTTTAAACTTGAAATACCATTCAACACTAAAAAGTAAATGTCACAGCTGTGTTGTCTTTTTAAAATGTTTTGTGTCAGAGTCACGACAACCTTTGTGTTTTTGTTTTTCTTCACAGATATGTTAAGAAGAAGCCTCCGTCTGCTATTGAACGGGTACTACAGCTTTGATGGAGTACCGACTGTTTCATACAAAGAGACCAGAGTCAGGTAAGTTAAATCACCAAATATTTTTAAATCATGTACACTGGGTTTCTGCGGGGCATTAAAAATCATTAAAAGTCATTAAATGATTTTTTTTTTAAATGAAGGCCTTAATTAGCATTAAAATCATTAAATGTGATTATCTGTGGCATTAAAAATGCCTTATTTTTTCTTCTAAAAAAATACGTCCATAAAAACAGTTTCATCAGATATGTTATATCAGATATAACTGATTCCGTGTGTTTGCGCGGGACCAAACACGCTGAACTGCTTCCGGTTGTTCGTAAAGCTGTATGTTTTTACAATGTTTGGAAAAGGAGCTCGAGGCGGAGAAAGAGCTAGAGAATGGGAAAATGCTAATTTCAACAAAAGTGTATGGAAATGAGGAATTCAGGACATGGCTGCAGCCTGTCGACGGTAAAGATGACAAAGGATTTTGCCGTGTTTGTAAAAAAAATTAAGCATTGCACAATGAGTGTCAATGCTTCACAATCTCACATGAAGTCGGACAGGCAGTGGTGTAGTCCAGGGTGTACGCGGGTATACGGCATATACCCACTTAATTTTCAGTCAGAATTACGTATACCCACTCCTGGAGCGATATTTGTTTCTTTTGTTTGAGCCCGCAGTGAGACAGGTATTCACCGTTTAAACATCATTTGCGCGCTCAAAACTGATAAACTCTTCTTAACCCACTATCCTCTCCCTCGGTTCCCTGTCTGCCCGTGACCTGCTACTTCCACGCTCAATACCAGCTATGCACTCGCTGGATTCTGTCTGTGTGCTCGTGACTTGAAAAACTGTCGCCTTACCAGCCAATCACCGACAGGTTTCTTTACATCCAATCAGAGTAGGGCTTGCAAATACTGCATTTAGATGGATTAAATGAAAATGCTGCAGCTTTTGGAAGAAATTACTAAACATAACGGTGGGATTGAAGAAAAGACAACCACCAATACACAGTTTAATATTTTAGCCTAAAATATTTAGTTTCAAATAATTCCTTGAGTTACTAAGTGAGGTGTGAAAAATCGTTTTGTCTCTTTTCTTTCCAGCTTCTGGGTGATGATGCAAAAGTTTCTTGTGATCATAATTGTCATCATTATTTAAATAGCACTTTAACACGGTAAAACAAAATAACATCCAGTAAAATTACTTGGACTCAACAGTTTAAAACAAATACAACAACAATAATAAGCTGTTTAAATCCTTAAAAACAAACAGAATTTCTTTAAACTGAACTCTAAGATAAACAGGCAACCAGTGAAGGGAGGCCAGGATGGGGTAATGTGCTTTATTTTATGTTTTTCCATTAAAAGGTGTGCAGCAGTGTTTGAACCAGCTGCAGACATTTGAGTGAGGACTGACCGATTCAGAGATAAAGAGAATTACACTAATCCAGCCATGATGAAATGAAGGCTTAGAGTAGTGTTTCCATATTTTTGCCTTGAAAGAATAGGTTGTATCTTTGCTTTGTTCCTTACATGATAAAAATGACTTAACTGAGGTCCCTTTTTGACTGTCAAGTTTAAAATCACCATTCATTTTAAAATCGAGGGGCTAAACTTTCATTGTCAGGGTGTCTAAATCAACAGGATCAACAGTTATTTGGGTGTTTCAACTGGTATATTTGACAATTCATGATTTGCAAAGACAACGAGATTTGAGTTTTGATGTTCTCCTCGTCATTAATTTTGTCTCTTTCTTTAGATTATCTTTCTCATTCAATTTAGGACTTTCCATATGCCTTATCATCTGGGTCTAAATTGAAAAACCTACAATAAAGTAATGAAATGTTGATTCTGGATGTAGTGTAGGAATTCCTTCAATATAAACCAAAGAAAATGTTACATTACCTGTCAGAAGCTGGATAAAATCTTTAAAAAAGAGACAACAGTATTTTCACACGTCACGTAGTAGCTCAAGGAAATATTTTAATCTAAATGTTTTAGGCGAAAATGAGTAAACACTACTGATGGATTTTTGGGTAAACTAAATAGAGCAGTGTTACATGTCATTGTTTCTAAGACAGCATTTTTCTGAGCTGCGTCTAAAAGGGCAAACATTGAGAGTATACCCACTGCTCCAGGGACCACTACACCACTGCGGACAGCCACAGATCAGCTGCAAGGGGCAGACAACAGCTAACAATGTCAAGTTATTTTTCTGTAACCGATGCAGTCACGTCCGCATTAGCTTCCGCAAACAGCACAGCAGTAGCTGGAGAAAGCTTTACTGCTACTAACGTAGGGAAATTAGACGATCTTGGAACAACATTTGGATCCAATGCAACACTGCATGCAGAGGTGCTCTGTTGTCTGAACACAGTCATCAAAAAGTACTCCATATATATATATATATATATATATATATATATATATATATATATATATATATATATATATATATATATACATATATATATATATATATATATATATATATATATATATATATATATATATATATATATATAGGACAGTCATGGGTACTTGTTGATGGCATTAAAATTATTTCTACGAGCATTCAAAGAGCATTAAAAAGCAATAAATTAGGGTTACTCATTCCTGTATAAACCCTGGTACAACACGATCATCTGTTTATCAACTCACGCTTCACACATTTATCTTTGTTCCATGTTTACCCACAAGGAGATGCAGAAGTCGGCGGCTATTAAACGCAAGAACAACAGCAGTCCCTGCAGAAGACGGCAGCGGCAATATAAATCAGAAAAACTACACATTGAAAACATTTTGTTGGATCATCATCATCATCTTTTCCCTGTTTTATGGTAAATGCTCTTCTTCCACAAACATTAGTTTAAAGGTGTTTTAGAAAGTTTGTACTTTGAATGTCGTGTCACTGACTGGCATCTTCTGCTAATCCTTATTCTTTAGGATGTGCCTACCTGTTTTCTGCTCTGCCCTCTCAACCTTCAGAGACACTCGTTACACCAAATGCAACGGACATGGTATTTTTCATCTTCCTAATCTAAACACTATATTAAAATTTTCTGTAAACATGGGAAGAAGCTGTTAACTTTAATGTTGTGCACAGGTCTTAACCCCAGGATGCAAGGATCTGGAAAAGCTCTTAGCCAACCAGCATGAAGTGCTGCTGAGGATAAAGAAAGAGGTGGACTACCTTCTACCACCAGCAGATCTGTTGCCCAACTTTGCTCTGCAATCTCAAGGTGAGACATTACCATAATAAATCAGCAATAAGATTATAAATCAAATTGTACATTTTCAGTTTTAAAGGTTTCCTGACTCACATTATTTGTGTTTTTGTGTACAGGAGCGAGGATTTTACACCAAATGACCTCAGACACGTATCAGAGCAGAGAAACGTGTAGTTTGTATGGATTAGCAATACGACGACCAGCTGTGGGACCAACGATTGTAATCCAGGTATGAACGACACTCAGAACATTGAGTTAATAATAGGCTGAGTGGTATTTCTTTTTGAGAAAATATTAGGTATGGTATTTTTCTTTTTTCCAAGGCTTGGCACTCAACCTAAACTTTGTTTTCTACTCTTTTCTTCAGGGAAAATCCCACCTGCTTCCAGGACAATGCTGGGCCTTTGCAGGTTCCAAAGGACGTTTATCAATTGCCCTGCCTTACAAAGTTTCCATCAGCCATGTCACCCTGGCTCACATTCCCAAAATGTTATCACCGACTGGCACCATCCCCAGCGCTCCAAAAGAGTTTTCTGTCTTTGTAAGTCATGCATTATTAATGTCAAAACCCTGAGACACCACATATATCTTAAACATGCACTTCTGGTTTAGATGCAAGTGCTGCACAAATGTTGCAGCAATGACTTGATATGACAAATTAATATCCTACTACACTTTACAGCCTGCACTAAAAGATATTAACTCAGGATGCTCAATGGTCAGCTCATTCGACTATCTGAATACTTCAGTTAATAGTTATTTGACAGCCAGGGAACACCAAACACCAATTAATTTTTTTATTATATTAATCTCTATATAATTAGGAAGGGGAAAATAATAATATAATTAAAGGTATTGTGTCAAAAATAATGTACCTCATCCTCACACTGAAAAATATTGCAATTTCATACCACTGTACTAAACAGACATATCGACATACAGTCTGTGCAAAACTTTGTCTAACTTTCATAGATGTGAAGAAAACATGTTGTTCAGCTGCATATGTATTTTTTCTCTTTCTCAGGGAAAGAATGATTTGCTAGACGAGGGGAGCCTTTTAGGAACTTTTCTCTATAATGAGGATGGAGACCGGCTGCAAACCTTCAAACTCCCTGTAAATATATCACACTTATTATTTTTTTTAAATTACCTTTCGTCTAATTTTTATTGTAAGCAACAGCAGCCATTCTCACTGCAAATAGTTCTAAGGTAGTTTTCTTGAGAAAACCAGGGGCCTCATGTATACAGCGTGCCTTGGATGTATACAAATGAACATTGGAAGGTAATGTTCATGTGTGTGGAAAGCTAAGCAAAATTTTGACCTGCCATGAAAGTGTGTGGCAGCCATGCAAACTTTTTTGTGACAATAACAAACAAGAAAGTACTAAAACATACCCAAATACACTGAAATATGAATCCATTCAGTTTTATATAACTCCTGGAGCAACAGACCAAATGATTTCACCCTTCCTCCAACTTTTAGTGTGAAAGCTGCACACTCTTTTGTACATGAGACCCCTGGACTTCATCATGACTTTATAAGAATGCATTGACAGACATGCCATGAAGGGACATTTAAGTACAACATTGGAACAGCATTATATATACTAAATTGGCTATGAATTGTTATTTTGCCCTTGTTGGGAGAAAAAAAAAACTATTGCAGAGTAGCCAAGTCAAGTCATTAATGTTAGCCAGTTTAGTGAAGTTTACTAGTGGTACTTATATATATTATCTCTGCTCTTCAACAAATGTAACTAAAGAAAGACAAAAATGAATATGAATATATATACTGAGTGTATATAGCTTCTGTATATATATATCCATTTTATTTATTTTTTATTGTATTTTTATTTTTTGTCTGCACCATCAACACCAAGTCAAATTCCTTGTAGGTGCAAACTTACTTGGAAATTAAACTTGATTGTGATTCTGACTCTGAATCTAAAGGCACAAACACTGAATAACTGGTCTGGAAAATGGATTAAATTTCTACTCAAACTTCTTATCTGTTCTTGACGTACCAATCAGGTAATGTGCTAACATACCACATTTTTATTTGTTTTGGCCCACAGGATCATAAAATGGGTGCCTTCACCTACATAACTTTACAAGTGAAGAGCAATTGGGGCCATTCTGAGTACACCTGTCTCTATGGCTTTCGGATACATGGAAAATTGGAGGAATGAACAGGAGGACAAAAGAGAAGGAAAGGGGATAATCAGAGGGTAGTAAGTAAAAATGGGGGTAAGTATATGTGAAGGTGAATCAGACTGAAAAAACAATTAAGTAAAAAAAAAAAAATCTCAATCCTATTAAAATATATTACTAGAATTATTTGAAGCTGTGAAAGTTGTTTTGAAAATATCTGCAAATGTGTTTATTTTGTTTAAAAAAACGCTGGTGGGAAATAAAATATTAAGTGGGCCAGAGTTGAGTTTAAACTAGATGAGAAGAGGTGAATAAATTGGGGGAGGGGGTGTGGTATGTACATTAGTGCCTCCTACTGATTAGGAAAAGAAATACGGCAAGTTTGTGGGTTGATCAATTAGCTGTTTGGGAACCACGGTCTAAGCTTTAGACTACCATTGTATGCAAGGCACTTGTAGGTACTTTCTTCTGCAAGTTTAACAGCAAATATTTTTAAAAATGTTCAGTCTAATTCACCTTCACTTTATCTGCAGAGTGTGGAATATTTTTGTGCAGAGTTTGCATGTTTTCTCTGTGTTTGCATGGGTTTTCTCCAGGTGCTCTGGTTTCCTCCCACACCAAACATGCACTAAGATCATTAAAAAAAATCCATAAATGCCAATGAGAAAGTTTTGTTAAAACCTTAGTTATAAAATGGGATAAGCATCAAATAACAAAAAAAAAAAAAAAAAAAAAAAAAAAAACAAGATAATGGTATTGAAATTTATGGCATTAGAGGAGATTAATGTTGAACCTGTTTGTACCTGTAATACTGGATCTGCTGGTTTTGCTGTTCTTTTTATATCTCTCTTTGCAGGTGAAGAAGCAGACTCAGAGGTTGTTGTATTGCTGTCTCCCTTTTCTCTCCTTTCTTTTTCACCTTTTCTCCATTTTAAGCATTTTGTCTCATCTGTTTTGCTCCTTTTTTCCCCTCTTCTACCTTTCTGTCTCAGTGTCCATTTAACATGAAATTGTCCCAGTATAAATTGTATATAAATCAAGCAGAGCATTACGGCAAAAGCAGTATGACTCTACTTGTGAAAGCAAAATCTGTTGGGCAATCTTTGGCATTAAGACAACAATTCTTATTGCCACATTGCCAGACAGGACACAAGCACACACACACACACACACACACAAAAACATAACATGGAGAAAAAAACGTGGAAAAGAGAAGTACGTCTCTGTCCTGCACAGCTCTGGGAGAAGAATGGAGGGGCGCTGAAAGGTAAATTGGTTCCTGAATCACGGCTTAAAAAGGCAGAATTTAAAGCATGTTGCCACAGACCAATGCATCTTTTCCTCTGTGCATCTTGCAAAGCGAGATGTGCTCTGCTTCCAGAACTCTCCAAAAGAGAAGATTGCAATCTTCCTCAAAATTATGTGTACCTTGGCATATCTACATTTGAATCATTTTATTGAGCTTATGTGATATTGGAAATTTTTAAGTGAATTTTGAGTTTTTAAAGCAGCAAGCCATAATGCTCAAAATCAATATAAATAAACATTATAGATAAAGTAGGTTTTTGGTAATGTTGAAGAAGAAGAAGTAAAAAAAACGTGCTGAGCGCTCCGCTACTGTGTGCTCATGTCCTCTTCTGAGCCTGAAGATGAAATAAAACCACAACTGCTGGTAAGTGATCAATGGCTGGACGACGTCTCGCGTTCAGCTCGCCTTCAACTTGCAAGAACAAGCTTTATTAAAGTGTATTTTTTGTGATTCACAGTAAGCAGGACGCCGTCCTCACAACTCGGAGACAAATTGCAGGCGCTATGAACCGTAGCAAGGGTAAGATTTAAAGAATATGCTTTCATTTTGCGGTAAAAGGAAATAGATACGGATAGATACCGATCATAACTGTCCATTTTGTTTTCACAGACTAAGCACGCCTCATAATGAGGCGGTGACCTCCTATTTGTTCGGAGCAATAACTGCAAGTCCAGTTTTACACGATGTTGATAAAGACGGCATTGTGTGTAAGTGACTTGTTTTACTGTTTTCTCCTTCCTTGTTACTGTGACTTGCGTTTGATTTTTATTCATACCACTCTCATTTAATTGTTTTCCAGCCGCCTGTAAGACGTATTATGAGACGGTACGCAGGAGCTGAAGCTGCCAAGAGTTCAGCTCGGAGTCGAGCTAGAAGAAAGCGGGTAAGACTTTATTTGGTGACTATTTTTCAGGTGCATTGATAGATGTGTTGTGTCCATACGCAGTGCATCCCATCGCATAGTACTGATTCATTGTTTTTTTTTTTTGTTTTGTTTTTTACAGCTGCTGGAATCGAGGCAGAGTGTGCAGGCGGATGAGGAAGTGGAACTCTGGAAGTCCGCCACCATCGACCTCATGTCTGGCGAAGAAGATGGCGTCGTTGGCGGAGTCTCCGGATGGATTGTACGGCCGCCGTCATTTCGTAGGGTTGTGCGCAATTCTGTTCCCCCGTGAAAATCTGTTTCCCCCGTGTCGGGAACGCGCTTTGCAGCCATTTTCCCGGCGCTTCTAATTGATTTCTCGGTAAAACAACTCATATAATCATGTCAAGGTTGTAACAGTCAGTTTAATCGGCAGCTGTTTACAAAATTGTAAAATATAAATAAATAAACGAGGTCTTCTTACGCTGTTTTGTTTTATTTTACAATTTTGTAAACAGTTGCCGATTAAACTGAATGTTACAACCTCGACATGATTATAGGACTTCTTTTACCGAGAAATCAACTAGAAGCGCCGGGAAAACCTGCTGCAAAGCGCGCTCCCGACACGGAGGAAACAGATTTTCACAGGGGAACAGAATTGCGCACAACACCGGATTTCTCTGAACTCTGTGTGAAGCTGCAGTCCCGGTTAGAGGCGACGCCGAAGTACAGAGCCACGCACAGTAGGCGTCTGCACATCGGACCTGCCTCGGAGAAAATGCTGCCAGCATTTACCTACAACCCCGAGGAGGCAAACGGACAGTTCACGGAGTTGTAGTTTTTGGATACGCATGTGTGGGCAGATCCTCGCGTTGTATATAGTTGTTTGTTTTAATAAAGCTCTTTGCATAAACATCTTCCTGGCAAATGTTCATTTCCTGTATAAATTCATTCATGTCTTTGATGGTAGCCTAATAATAGTGTAGTAGTGTAGGATAGTATGAATATACAGCATAATATGAATAAATATATATATATATATGAATAAATATATATATGAATAAATATATATATATATATGAATAAATATATATGAATATATATGCCAACCAATCACGAGTAAGAACATTCAAGCCTGGCCTGGCCACGTGTGGTTTTGCTGCCAATCACGAGCGATTTTACTTGTTTGAAATAGTGGTTTCAGCCAATACTGAGTAGGTTATTCAAGCCAGACCTGGCCAGCCGCGCGGGTTCGCTGCATGCATATGCTAATTAGGGCCATTAGTACAGCTGATTGCTCTCCACATACGTCATAGTCCGGTTCCGACAATTTGTGGCACTGACAAACGGAGACAAGCGCGGGCTGCAAATTGACGTTAACTGCCGAAAATGAGGGAGATCTGCGGTAGTTTACGGGGACGAAAATCTCACTTTTCATGCAGTGGGAGGGGCGCTGAAAGGTAAATTGGTTCCTGAATCACGGCTTAAAAAGGCAGAATTTGAAGCATGTTGCCACGGATCAATGCATCTTTTCCTCTGTGCATCTTGCAAAGCGAGATGCGCTCTGCTTCCAGAACTCTCCAAAAAAGAAGATTGCAATCTCCCTCAAGATTATGTGTACCTTGGCATATCTACATTTGAATCATTTTATTGAGCTTATGTGATATTGCAATTTTGTAAGTGAATTTTGAGTTTTTAAAGCAGCAAGCCATAATACTCAAAATCAATATAAATAAACATTATAGATAAAGTAGGTTTTTGGTAATGTTGTGCCATATTAAACCCATGATAAAAACATGAAGTCAGATTGAATTCTGAACGTTTGACCGGAGGAAAATTCTGGAGGGGTTTGCGAGACGGCGGATGCCTTCCCTCACCAGACAAGCTGAGCGATCAGACTATTAAATGGACATCGGTCGAGGCCTCCAAGCTTACCAGACCACGCTTCGGCTAGCCCATAGCCGCAGAGCTGCAGGCTTGCCCGCTGTTGAACAGAGCAATGATTTTCCCTGCTTTTCAGTGCTCCTTCCTTGGATGGCCAAAGTGGACAGAACTCACATGAGGCGCCGACAGGTTTGGGCAGAGAAACCAGAGGGAGAAGTTAAATGGTTCATTTGGGAAATGTTTTGTAAATCGTTTTGTACATGAGTCTTTGAACAAAGGGCTAACAGAGGTAGCTCATGCTAGCCTTGGGTCACATGGGCTGTGTCTCATTCCGAATACTTGCGTCAGTGCACTGCTGATGTGCACTGACCACTTACTGCCGTAGTGCCCACTTTTGACCGTTAGTAGTGTTCCAAAAGGAACACTTATGTTAAAACGCTTACCGGAAATGACGTGACGAACGCAACACACGTGAACGCAAATTTTTCAGCCCGCCAAAAATATATGCCGGCGTTTGTTTACAAACAACAATCGTTTACATTCACAGCATGTGGAAAATACATCGCCTCCGACGTCAACGCAGGATCCTCCAAATATTGGCTGAACATATATTGGTACCTACAAGTGCCTTGCATACAAGGCACTTGTAGGTACTTTCTTCTGCAAGTTTAATAGCAAATATTTTTAAAAATCTTCAGTCTAATTCACCTACACTTTAACAGCAGAGTGTGGAATATAAGCATACTGGAACATATGATTCATCGCCATCAGTCCTGTTTTTGTGCCGAGTTTGCATGTTTTCTCTGTGTTTGCACGGGTTTTCTCCAGGTGTTCTGGTTTTCTCCCACACCGAACATGCACTAAGATCATTAAAAAAAATCCATAAATGACAGACAAAGTTTTGTTAAAACCTTAGTTATAAAATGAGATAAGCATCAAATAAAAAAAAAAAACCAAGATAATGGTATTGAAATTAATAGCATTAGAGGAGATTAATGTTGAACTTGTTTGTACCTGTAATATTGGAACTGCTGGTTTTGCTGTTCTTTTTATATCTCTCTTTGCAGGTGAAGAAGCAGACTCAGAGGATGTTGTATTACTGTCTCCCTTTTCTCCTCTCTTTTTTTTTTTACACCTTTTCTCGATTTTAAGCATTTTGTCTCATCTGTTTTGATGTGGAAAAAAACGAGAGAAGTAACGTCTCTGTACCGCACAGCTCTGGGAGAAGAATGGAGGGGCGCTGAAAGGAAAATTGGTTCCTGAATCACGGCTTAAAAAGGCAGAATTTGAAGCATGTTGCCACAGATCAATGCATCTTTTCCTCTGTGCATCTTGCAAAGCGAGATGCGCTCTGCTTCCAGAACTCCAAAAAAAGAAGATTGCAATCTTCCTCAAGATTATGTGTACCTTGGCATATCTACATTTGAATCATTTTATTGAGCTTATGTGATATTGTAATTTTGTAAGTGAATTTTGAGTTTTTAAAGCAGCAAGCCATAATGCTCAAAATCAATATAAATAAACATTATAGATAAAGTAGGTTTGTGGTATTGTTGTGCCATATTAAAAAAACATGAAGTCAGATTGAATTCTGAACGTTTGACCGGAGGAAAATTCTGGAGGGGTTTGCGAGACGGCGGATGCCTTCCCTCACCAGACAAGCTGAGCGATCAGACTATTAAATGGACATCGGTCGAGGCCTCCAAGCTTACCAGACCACGCTTCGGCTAGCCCATAGCCGCAGAGCTGCAGGCTTGCCCGCTGTTGAACAGAGCAATGATTTTCCCTGCTTTTCAGTGCTCCTTCCTTGGATGGCCAAAGTGGACAGAACTCACATGAGGCGCCGACAGGTTTGGGCAGAGAAACCAGAGGGAGAAGTTAAATGGTTCATTTGGGAAATGTTTTGTAAATCGTTTTGTACATGAATCTTTGAACAAAGGGCTAACAGAGGTAGCTCATGCTAGCCTTGGGTCACATGGGCTGTGTCTCATTCCGAATATTTGCGTCAGTGCACTGCTGATGTGCACTGACCACTTACTGCCGTAGTGCCCACTTTCGACCGTTAGTAGTGTTCCAAAAGGAACACTTATGTTAAAACGCTTAGCGGAAATGACGTGACGAACGCAACACACGTGAACGCAAATTTTTCAGCCCGCCAAAAATATATGCCGGCGTTTGTTTACAAACAACAATCGTTTACATTCACAGCATGTGGAAAATACATCGCCTCCGACGTCAACGCAGGATCCTCCAAATATTGGCTGAACATATATTGGTACCTACAAGTGCCTTGCATACAAGGCACATGTAGGTACTTTCTTCTGCAAGTTTAACAGCAAATATTTTTAAAAATCTTCAGTCTAATTCACCTACACTTTAACAGCAGAGTGTGGAATATAAGCATACTGGAACATATGATTCATCGCCATCAGTCCTGTTTTTGTGCAGAGTTTGCATGTTTTCTCTGTGTTTGCACGGGTTTTCTCCAGGTGTTCTGGTTTTCTCCAACACCAAACATGCACTAAGATCATTTAAAAAAATCCATAAATGACAGACAAAGTTTTGTTAAAACCTTAGTTATAAAATGGGATAAGCATCAAATAAAAAAAAAAAACAAGATAATGGTATTGAAATTAATAGCATTAGAGGAGATTAATGTTGAACTTGTTTGTACCTGTAATATTGGAACTGCTGGTTTTGCTGTTCTTTTTATATCTCTCTTTGCAGGTGAAGAAGCAGACTCAGAGGATGTTGTATTACTGTCTCCCTTTTCTCCTCTCTTTTTTTTTTTTTACACCTTTTCTCCATTTTAAGCATTTTGTCTCATCTGTTTTGATGTGGGAAAAAACGAGAGAAGTAACGTCTCTGTCCCGCACAGCTCTGGGAGAAGAATGGAGGGGCGCTGAAAGGAAAATTGGTTCCTGAATCACGGCTTAAAAAGGCAGAATTTGAAGCATGTTGCCACAGATCAATGCATCTTTTCCTCTGTGCATCTTGCAAAGCGAGATGCGCTCTGCTTCCAGAACTCCAAAAAAAGAAGATTGCAATCTTCCTCAAGATTATGTGTACCTTGGCATATCTACATTTGAATCATTTTATTGAGCTTATGTGATATTGTAATTTTGTAAGTGAATTTTGAGTTTTTAAAGCAGCAAGCCATAATGCTCAAAATCAATATAAATAAACATTATAGATAAAGTAGGTTTGTGGTATTGTTGTGCCATATTAAACCCATGATAAAAACATGAAGTCAGATTGAATTCTGAACGTTTGACCGGAGGAAAATTCTGGAGGGGTTTGCGAGACGGCGGATGCCTTCCCTCACCAGACAAGCTGAGCGATCAGACTATTAAATGGACATCGGTCGAGGCCTCCAAGCTTACCAGACCACGCTTCGGCTAGCCCATAGCCACAGAGCTGCAGGCTTGCCCGCTGTTGAACAGAGCAATGATTTTCCCTGCTTTTCAGTGCTCCTTCCTTGGATGGCCAAAGTGGACAGAACTCACATGAGGCGCCGACAGGTTTGGGCAGAGAAACCAGAGGGAGAAGTTAAATGGTTAATTTGGGAAATGTTTTGTAAATCGTTTTGTACATGAGTCTTTGAACAAAGGGCTAACATAGGTAGCTCATGCTAGCCTTGGGTCACATGGGCTGTGTCTCATTCCGATTACTTTCGTCAGTGCACTGCTGATGTGCACTGACCACTTACTGCCGTAGTGCCCACTTTCGACCGTTAGTAGTGTTCCAAAAGGAACACTTATGTTAAAACGCTTACCGGAAATGACGTGACGAACGCAACACACGTGAACGCGAATTTTTCAGCCCGCCAAAAATATATGCCGGCGTTTGTTTACAAACAACAATCGTTTACATTCACAGCATGTGGAAAATACATCGCCTCCGACGTCAACGCAGGATCCTCCAAATATTGGCTGAACATATATTGGCACCTACAAGTGCCTTGCATACAAGGCACTTGTAGGTGCTTTCTTCTGCAAGTTTCACAGCAAATATTTTTTAAAAATCTTCAGTCTAATTCACCTACACTTTAACAGCAGAGTGTGGAATATAAGCATACTGGAACATATGATTCATCGCCATCAGTCCTGTTTTTGTGCCGAGTTTGCATGTTTTCTCTGTGTTTGCATGGGTTTTCTCCAGGTGTTCTGGTTTTCTCCAACACCAAACATGCACTAAGATCATTAAAAAAAATCCATAAATGACAGACAAAGTTTTGTTAAAACCTTAGTTATAAAATGGGATAAGCATCAAATAAAAAACAAACAAACAAGATAATGGTATTGAAATTAATAGCATTAGAGGAGATTAATGTTGAACTTGTTTGTACCTGTAATATTGGAACTGCTGGTTTTGCTGTTCTTTTTATATCTCTCTTTGCAGGTGAAGAAGCAGACTCAGAGGATGTTGTATTACTGTCTCCCTTTTCTCCTCTCTTTTTTTTTTTTTTTACACCTTTTCTCCAATTTAAGCATTTTGTCTCATCTGTTTTGATGTGGAAAAAAACGAGAGAAGTAACGTCTCTGTCCCGCACAGCTCTGGGAGAAGAATGGAGGGGCGCTGAAAGTAAAATTGGTTCCTGAATCACGGCTTAAAAAGGCAGAATTTGAAGCATGTTGCCACATATCAATGCATCTTTTCCTCTGTGCATCTTGGAAAGAGAGATGCGCTCTGCTTCCAAAACTCTCCAAAAAAGAAGATTGCAATCTTCCTCAAGATTATGTGTACCTTGGCATATCTACATTTGAATCATTTTATTGAGCTTATGTGATATTGTAATTTTGTAAGTGAATTTTGAGTTTTTAAAGCAGCAAGCCATAATGCTCAAAATCAATATAAATAAACATTATAGATAAAGTAGGTTTTTGGTAATGTTGTGCCATATTAAACCCATGATAAAAACGGAGGCAGCACTCGCGTTTGAGTGCTGCCTCCGTTTACGATCGGCCTTTTCCGACAGTGTGACGTCAGTTCAAGAACAAAGAGAACACGCAAAGCGAACTTGCATAGAAACACACATTGTTTACGTTGTACAACCGGTACGGCGAACCAGGATATATATGCATGTTTTCCGGAATCTTCTTCACACACCAAATCTGCCACGTGTACTTTGAGCAAGCGCTTATAAAAATATCGCCAAACTAATTACAAGATAAAATGCCTTCTAGGTGCGTAGTTGGTGGCTGTAGTGTCGCTTATAGGCCTAGTGCACACCGCTGTGAAGTTGGTTTGATATTGGACATTCAAGCTCCGCGGAGTCAGCGGGATCTAGCTCACGGTTGATCCGGTTGAAGGACTCCAATTTCGGCCAGCGTCTCTCAGCTGCTCCCTTTTCTCATACGCGGTGGTACAGTTAGGGACCGTCAACAAATCTGATTTGATTTTTGTTTCTCAAGAGTGCTCTGCTGACTCCGCGGAGCTTGAATGTCCAATGTCAAACCAACTTCACCGCTGTCTAGTGCAGGCCAGAAAGTATCGCTACATACTTGGCCAGTGGATCAAAAAGTCCAAAAGCAATGGGATAAAATCATAAAAGAAACGCGAAAGGACTGGATTGCCGGCAGTGACAAAAGTGTTTTATGCAATTCACACTTCACGAGCAAGGAAAGTCGTAGTGTTAGTAGACAGTGTTATTGCCGGATGCACGGTACTCGTTCTGTGTGTGACATCACATTAAGGAGCAGCCCGACTGAGGAATGTTCGGGCTCATTTGCATATACAGCAAGTTTTATCGAAATTACTTCCAAATGGCGTACATAATTTACATATGATATACATTTCTTTACTCTGGTGACTATTTGAATGCATCTGCATTAAAATACATTTTATGTGCAACTTAGACTTTAAGTTTCACTTGCCTAGTAGAGAGCACTGCATGAAAAGTGTGATTTTCGTCACTATGCGGCACTGTAGATTGTCGTGGAAGTTCAGGTTAACGGCTGTTCACGGTAATTTGCAGGCAACACCGAAAACTGCCGTGAATTGTCAGAAATTGACGTGGGCCTTGCTTGGCGTGGTCCCCCCATGACCCCCCCTCCTCCTAATTCTAGGGGAGGCTTTAACATGTAAATGAAAATGCTGTGAGCTATACAAATGCAAATCAGGGTTGCAGGGGGAGTTTACCCATGTCTCGCATTCAACTCCCCTTCAACTCGGACGCGATCTACAACTTTCAGCCAGTCCGCAGACTGACGAGAAGAAACTGCTGATTGCTATCAGTGGACTGTCTCATATGAGTCAGTCGGTACTGAAGCAATGCCAAGAGCGTGGAAATGTTCAAGTCAGAAGTTTTGGTTGGGTCATTCAGGTTAAAGTAAATGAAATGGGGTTTAATGAACTAAAAATAAGTCCCACTTTAATGGAGAGGTATAGTGAGGATTTAACTATATATACAGATGCATCTAAACTAACTGATAAAAGAATGGGTGTTGCTTATGTCATTCCAAAATTAAACATTAAAGTTGGAAAAAGAATGAGTGATGATTTAGCAGTTTACACAGCGGAATTGATTGCTGTGTGGCTAGCTTTGCTTTGGGTGGAGGACAATAGGCCAAGGAAGGCAGTAATTGCTTCAGATTCCAGCTCAGCTTAAATCAGTATTAAAACATTTCAGTCAAAATCAAGGCAAGACATTGTGTATGATATACTGCAAGCTGCAAATAATCTAATAAAGTCAGGAATTAATATAACTCTGGTATTGTACCAGCTCATATAGGAGTAATAGGAAACGAGTTAGCAGATAAAAGTGCTAAGCAAGCAGCTAGACATTCTAATATGGATGTTGAAGTGCACTACAGCAAAGAAGAAATTAAAAGTATGGTCAAAAACATCGTTAAGGGTAAATGGCAAACATTATGGGACGGTGGGCAGACTGGAAGACAGTTCTATAACATTCAGAATAAAGTGGGAAAGAGCAGAAATACAAACAGAAGCAAGGAGGAGGAGGATGTATTTTCTAGAATGAGGTATGGACACACACGTCTAAATAAAACTTTGTTAATAATGAAGAAGCATGCTGATGGCAACTGAATTCTGTGGTAGTCCAGAGACTATAGAGCATGTTATTGTACACTGTAATAAATATCAGGAAGAAAGACAAAGACTAGTCTTACAATTACAAGGAGAACAGATGAGGCTAAACTTAGAAGAAATTCTGCAAAAAAAACACAGGGGAAATGAGTGTAAACTACGTAATTGGCTTCCTGAGGAATACAGGACTAATTAAAATAATTTAGTATGATCTTTTTGTTTGTTTTGTTTTGATTGGTTTGTTTCGTTATGTTTGTTTGTGTGTTTGTTTTATTTGTTTGCAACCTATTAGGGAAGGTTAGACTCCAGTACCACACTCCAGTCCAGTTGGTGGCGGTAATGCACAATTAAAGTTAGTTGCCAACCGCCATAAAAACCGAAAGAAGAAGAAGAAGAAGAAGAAGAAGTGGACCGTCTCGTCAGCTAATAGTGCCGATATGAATTAGCGGTTCACTTAACTGCAGAATTCGGTAAACTCCAGGTTGCTGTCCATAGAGGACAAGTTGGCGGCTCTGCAGTCGAACAACTGTGCGGGAGAGACTAACTCCAAGAAGAGAAGACGGGTGCAGAATCCCAAGCTTAGGTAAGAATATGTTCGGTGACTGCTAGCTAAGCTAAAAGTAGCCTAGCCTACAACCAAATCTAAGATTAGCCTAGTAGTCTTGCAAAAGAACAAGCTTTATTAAAGTGTATTTTCATTTACAGGAAGCTGTATGCCGTCTTCACAACTCGGAGACAAATTGCAGGCGCTATGAACCGGAGCGAGGCGGTGACCTCCTATTTGCTCGGAGCCATGTCTGCAATTCCAGATTGACACGATGTTGATAAAGACGACATTATCTGTAAGTGACTTGTTTTTACTGCTTCTCCTTCCTTGTTTAATGTTATTGTGACTTGCGTTTGATTTTTATTCATACCACTCTCATTTAATTGTTTTCCAGCCTGGCGAAGAAGATGGCGTTGTTGGCGTGGTCTCTGGATGGATTGGACGGCCGCCGCCATTTCGTAGGCCGGTTTTGTGCGCAATTCTGTTTCCCCCGTGTTGGGAGCGCACTTTGCAGCCGTTTTCCCGGCGCTTCTAGTTGATTTCTCGGTAAAACAAATCCTATAATCATGTCAAGGTTGTAACATTCAGTTTAATCGGCAGCTGTTTACAAAATTGTAAAATAAAAATAAACGGTCTTTCAGACATCTCCCGAAAACTTTGGGAAATAAAGAGCAAATGTTTCTAAATTCTCAAAAATTATGTGTGATGGGATGTAGTATACTAGAAATTTCCTTAATCCAGTAAACTGTCATATTTTATATTACAAAGGGATGTACTGGGAAGTCTACACTCTTGTGTTTTCAGGAAGTCTTAGGCTGTTTCTCAATTCACGAGAACGCGCTCGCATTCTCATGAATTGAGAAACAGCCATAATGTTTGTGTCCTGCTATCAGCCATCCCATCCTCCTCTTTCAGCAATGTAAAATCATAAATACACAGTAGGTGCTGGAATAGTGTTTTATGGCTTACTTTTGTCAGGTTAAAGTGACAAAAGTTGGAAAAAGACCGTTTATCTTGCCATTTATAACACAATACAGCGTAAGAAGACATAGTTTGTTTATTTTTATTCTACAATTTTGTAAACAACTGCCGATTAAACTGACTGTTACAACCATGACATGATTATATGAGTTGTTTTACCGAGAAATCAATTAGAAGCGCCGGGAAAACGGCTGCAAAGCGCATTCCCGACACAGGGGAAACAGATTTTCATGGGGGAACAGAATTGCGCACAACACCGGATTTCTCTGAACTCTGTGAAGCTGCAGTTCCGGTTAGAGGCGACGCCGAAGTACAGAGCCACGCACAGTAGGCGTCTGCACATCGGACCTGCCTCAGAAAGAACGCCGCCAGCATTTACCTACAACCCCGAGGAGGCAAACGGACAGCTCACGGAGTTGTAGTTTTTGGATCCTCACGTTGTATATAGTTGTTTGTTTTAATAAAGCTCTTTCTTTGCATAAACATCTTCCTGGCAAATGTTAATTTCCTGTATAAATTCATTCATGTCCTTGATGGTAGCCTAATAATAGTGTAGTAGCCTACATAGGATAACATGAATATACAGCATAATATGAATGAATAAATAAATAAATATATATATATAATAAATAAATATATATAAATATATATGTATGTAAATAAGTTATTGGGGATCTGCCAACCAATCAGGAGTGATTTTACTTGTTTGAAAGAAGTGGTTCCATCCAATACTCAGTAAGAACGTTCAAGCCTGGCCTGGCCACGTGTGGTTTTCTGCCAATCAGGAGCGATTTTACTTATTTAAAAATAGTGGTTTCAGCCAATACTGAGTAGGTTATTCAAGCCTGACCTGGCCAGCCGCGCGGGTTCGCTGCATTCATATGCTAATTAGGGCCATTAGTACAGCTGATCGCTCTCCACATACGTCATAGTCCGGTTCCGACAATTTGTGGCACTGAAAACGGCGACAAGCGCGGGTTGCAAATTGTCGTTAACTGCCGAAAATGAGGGAGATCTGCGGTAGTTTACGGGGACGAAAATCTCACTTTTCATGCAGTGGAGGATTTGTTAATCGAAATATTGTGTTAATTCAGATAAACAGCATTACATAGTGATGTTCTCTGGATGTTCATTTTATTTCTGTTATTAAATTCTTGAACTTGAAAAGAAGTCACTCCTTTATTCTATGTGTGTGCAGGGTTTGCTGTTAAAAGATTGCTATTGCTCGACTTCATCCCTTTCAACCATTGTCTTGATATCAGCTTAAGAGCTGATTATCACCAGACAACACTTAACGGACAGAGAGTTATTTAATAAACATTAAATAACTTTAAACAGTGTATATTTGCACAACATCATTAAGTCAATTCTCTAAGTGAAACACATTATATACAGGCAGATCAATTACACACACACTGTTGGTTTCAAGCCTTTATTTATGTCAACTATGATGATTTTCCACTTACAGCTAAGGAAAACACAAGATTATAATTTTACATCAGAACATAAAAAAACAATTTTTAATACACAAAACTTGGCTCTATTAAGAGCATTGTAATACCTGCTTAAAGGTTGTTGTTTTTCAAAAGGTTCTTTAATTTGAGAAAAGAGCCTCATTGGAACCCTAACCCTAATGTTGAATGTTCTTAAATGTGACACTTGATACCTTTTTTCCTTCTAGTATTCCAGCCTTGCTCTGTATAGTACTCTAGACGTCCACAGATAGCTGTGTGAAGATGAGCAGACAATAGCTTGAATTGGTCAGATCACACAAACGTACAGAAAGACGCAAACTTCATGTGGAAAAAGCCCAGGCCAGAACTCATACTTGGGACTTTCTTGCTGCGAGGCAATATTGCTGGCAACAGTGCAGCCCTTTGTTGTTGTTCCATCTTTGTATAAACATTGTATTTAAACTGAAGGAAAAAATGTCTCTTTAAACCACCTATTTCTGAAACATTTTAATTTATTTGCTGTTCTGGGTGCGAAAATCCATCCATCCATCCATCCATCCATCCATTTTCTGAAACACTTATCCCTGCTGGGTTTGAGAGGGGTGCCGGTGCCGATCTCCAGCTTTCAATGGGCGAGAGGTGGGTACACCCTGGACAGGTCGCCAGTCCATCGCAGGGCAGAAATAGCTCAGACTTTGGCCCAATTTACTGTGATATCACCAAGACCTGCTGCTATAGGATGGATGGATGGACTGGGCTATTTCTTTTTCCTTGCCACCAAGATCTCTGCTAACTGGCACCAGAATATGCTATTATTGGGCTTTCTTCATCTGGAAACAGATGCGTATGACACCTTATGGGCGCAGCCATGATGAACTGGTTGAACTCGCACAGCTGACAATACAGCGATCTGATTGGCTGGGCAGCAAAACTCAAATCACGTGACCTCTTGGACCGGAGCGCAACAGTTTCGATTTTTTATCGGCTATAACTTATTAATGTGCAAGTGACAACGTGGGAACATTGGTGTTTTGAGATCACTGCTATGTGTAGCAACTTATCCAAGTGGAAGAAAGTTGCCCCCTGACAGTTCATACGAAAGTTCTTAAGGAGACGTCCTACAGATTCTGGCCCACGGACTACATGTATATACTATAGCCTCAGTCTGTGACATCAGAACTGCAATGAATGCTGGGAGGAGTAGTTTGTTAGTCTTAACCTGTAAAATTTCCCCAACTCCACTGATAAGTAAATTTTCCATGGGGATTCACCGGCTCAATGCACATCAAGGTGGCTATTATCTGGGCAGCTAACAATGGCTCAGTCTGGGTCTATACAACATGGAGCAACAGCATAACGACACTAAATAAGTTATGAGAATTATCAACACAAAGTCTCACCTCACAATTATTTAATTTGTAAGGAATGAACATGTGTAACCCCTGAACCGTTACTTATCCACAGGTTAGTAAACCTGTTTATTGGTTGAAAAAAAAAAACAGCAAGAGCAAGTTAATTAATGTAAAAACATTCTAATGTAAAAACATTCTAAAGGAAAACACAACGCAAGCACATCATAACACTTAAGAACGTATTAATATTGTTTTACATTGTGACATTTTGTAAATCCTAATCAATAACCTATTGTTGAAAAATATTGTATTCCATTGTCTATATTGTCTTATCACAGAGGATTTTGGCGTTAGGACTGGGGCCCACCTTTCAGGGGCTAAGCGGCAGATACACTCTGGACAGGCCACCAGTACATTGCAGGGAAAACATGAAAACTAAATGGAGAGAAAGGCCCAGCCTGGGATGATAAAATGCAAATAGCAGTTACAACAAAAAAATAAATAATACATATCCTTGAATTGTACCCAAATATATTTGTACCCAAAATTGTACCCAAAAAATGAAAGACATGTATTAGTTTGTTCACACGTTAGTCTTTGCAAACTCACTAGCTTTACAGTAGAAGAGAGTTTTACCGATTCTTGGTGTAATCATTTTTTAATCCTATAAAACCGGTCCAATATTTAATGTGTGGGCGGGCACAGCTGAACATTCTGATGTCACAGGGTAACGTGACATCAGATGCCTCTGGAACTTTAGTCATTAAGGAAGCATTCCACTCAGAATTCTCACACTTCTACCAGTTGAGCTCAAAGAGAGACAAACGTTGGAAAAACTGAAGCAAGACTAACTTAAATCAGCTAAACACAATGAGCTACGGCAAATGTAAGTATTTTTTCTTTAAACAGTTATAAACCTGGGATAATAAACTTCTGGGAGATCTAACTAAAAGATTTCTGACAGCATTGTCAGTAATAATTTAAGCAGAAAAAGTTTTTTTCATTTTTGAAGTAATTGATCCTCAGACACTTTTCATACATTTTGTAGATTGTTTAAGTTGACTTTGAAACTACAGTAAGACAATGAGTTAATGTACAAATGTAGGATTATACTCTCTTTAGTAGATCTTAACGGCAGTCAAAATGATGATCTGATTTTCATGACTAGAAATGCTGACAGTTTTAAACTTGAAATAACATTCAACACTAAAAAGTAAATGTCACAGCTGTGTTGTCTTTTTAAAATGTTTTGTGTCAGAGTCACGACAACCTTCGTGTTTTTGTTTTTCTTCACAGATATGTTGAGGAGAAGCCTCCGCCTGCTATTGAACGGGTACTACAGCTTTGATGGAGTACCGACTGTTTCATACAAAGAGACCAGAGTCAGGTAAGTTAAATCACCAAATATTTTTAAATCATGTACACTGGGTTTCTGCGGGGCATTAAAAATCATTAAAAGTCATTAAATGAAATTTTTTTTAAATGAAGGCCTTAATTAGCATTAAAATCATTAAATGTGATTATCTGTGGCATTAAAAATGCCTTATTTTTTCTTCTAAAAAAATACGTCCATAAAAACAGTTTCATCAGATATATTATATCAGATATAACTGATTCCGTGTGTTTGCGCGGGACCAAACACGCTGAACTGCTTCCGGTTGTTCGTAAAGCTGTATGTTTTTACAATGTTTGGAAAAGGAGCTCGAGGCGCAGAAAGAGCTAGAGAATGGGAAAATGCTAATTTCAACAAAAGTGTATGAAAACGAGGAATTCGGGACATGGCTGCAGCCTGTCGACGGTAAAGATGCCAAAGGATTTTGCCGTGTTTGTAAAAAAAATTAAGCATTGCACAATGAGTGTCAATGCTTCACAATCTCACATGAAGTCGGACAGGCAGTGGTGTAGTCCAGCGTGTACGCGGGTATACGGCGTATACCCACTTAATTTTCAGTCAGAATTACGTATATCCACTCCTGGAGCGATATTTGTGTCTTTTGTTTGAGCTCGCAGTGAGACAGGTATTCACCGTTTAAACATCATTTGCGCGCTCAAAATTGATAAACTCTTCTTAACCCACTATCCTCTCCCTCGGTTCTGTGTCTGCCCGTGACCTGCTACTTCCACGCTCAATACCAGCTATGCACTCGCTGGATTCTGTCTGTGTGCTCGTGACTTCAAAAACTGTCGCCTTACCAGCCAATCAACGACAGGTTTCTTTACATCCAATCAGAGTAGGGCTTGCAAATACTGCATTTAGATGGATTAAATGAAAATGCTGCAGCTTTTGGAAGAAATTACTAAACATAACGGTGGGATTGAAGAAAAGACAACCACCGATAAACAGTTTAATATTTTAGCCTAAAATATTTAGTTTCAAATAATTCCTTGAGTTACTAAGTGAAGTGTGAAAAATCGTTTTGTCTCTTTTCTTTCCAGCTTCTGGGTGATGATGCAAAAGTTTCTTGTGATCATAATCATCATCATTGTCATCATTATTTAAATAGCACTTTAACACGGTAAAACAAAATAACATCCAGTAAAATTACTTGGACTCAACAGTTTAAAACAAATACAACAATAATAATAAGCTGTTTAAATCCTTAAAAACAAACAGAATTTCTTTAAACTGAACTCTAAGATAAACAGGCAACCAGTGAAGGGAGGCCAGGATGGGGTAATGTGCTTTATTTTATGTTTTTCCATTAAAAGGTGTGCAGCAGTGTTTGAACCAGCTGCAGACATTTGAGTGAGGACTGACCGATTCAGAGATAAAGAGAATTACACTAATCCAGCCATGATAAAATGAAGGCTTAGAGTAGTGTTTCCATATTTTTGCAAATGTGTTTATTTTGTTTATTTTTGCCTTGAAAGAATAGGTTGTATCTTTGCTTTGTTCCTTACATGATAAAAATGACTTAACTGGGGTCCCTTTTTGACTGTCAAGTTTAAAATCACCGTTCATTTTAAAATCGAGGGGCTAAACTTTCATTGTCAGGGTGTCTAAATCAACAGGATCAACAGTTATTTGGGTGTTTCAACTGGTATATTTGACAATTCATGATTTGCAAAGACAACGAGATTTGAGTTTTGATGTTCTCCTCGTCATTCATTTTGTCTCTTTCTTTAGATTCTCTTTCTCATTCAATTTAGGACTTTCCATATGCCTTATCATCTGGGTCTAAATTGAAAAACCTACAATAAAGTAATGAAATGTTGATTCTGGATGTAGTGTAGGAATTCCTTCAATATAAATCAAAGAAAATGTTACATTACCTGTCAGAAGCTGGATAAAATCTTTAAAAAAGAGACAACAGTATTTTCACACCTCGCATAGTAGCTCAAGGAAATATTTTAATCTAAATGTTTTAGGCTAAAATGAGTAAACACTACTGATGGATTTTTGGGTAAACTAAATAGAGCAGTGTTACATGTCATTGTTTCTAAGACAGCATTTTTCTGAGCTGCGTCTAAAAGGGCAAACATTGAGAGTATACCCACTGCTCCAGGGACCACTACACCACTGCGGACAGCCACAGATCAGCTGCAAGGGGCAGACAACAGCTAACAATGTCAAGTTATTTTTCTGTAACCGATGCAGTCACGTCCGCATTAGCTTCCGCAAACAGCACAGCAGCAGCTGGAGCAAGCTTTACTGCTACTAACGTAGGGAAATCAGACGATCTTGGAACAACATTTGGATCCAATGCAACACTGCATGCAGAGGTGCTCTGTTGTTACGAGCATTAAAAGAGCATTAAAAAGCAATAAATTAGGGTTACTCATTCCTGTATAAACCCTGGTACAACACGATCATCTGTTTATCAACTCACGCTTCACACATTTATCTTTGTTCCATGTTTACCCACAAGGAGATGCAGAAGTCGGCGGCTATTAAACGCAAGAACAACAGCAGTCCCTGCAGAAGACGGCAGCGGCAATATAAATCAGAAAAACTACACACTGAAAACATTTTGTTGGATCATCATCATCTTCTTTTCCCTGTTTTATGGTAAATGCTCTTCTTCCACAAGCATTAGTTTAAAGGTGTTTTAGAAAGTTTGTACTTTGAATGTCATGTCACCAACTGGCATCTTCTGCTAATTCTTATTCTTTAGGATGTGCCTACCTGTTTTCTGCTCTGCCCTCACAACCTTCAGAGACACTCGTTACACCAAATGCAACGGACATGGTATTTTTCATCTTCCTAATCTAAACACTATATTAAAATTTTCTGTAAACATGAGAAGAAGCTGTTAACTTTAATGTTGTGCACAGGTCTTAACCCCAGGATGTAAGGATCTGGAAAAGCTCTTAGCCAACCAGCATGAAGTGCTGCTGAGGATAAAGAAAGAGGTGGACTACCTTCTACCACCAGCAGATCTGTTGCCCAACTTTGCTCTGCAATCTCAAGGTGAGACATTACCATAATAAATCAGCAATAAGATTATAAATCAAATTGTACATTTTCAGTTTTAAAGGTTTCCTGACTCACATTATTTGTGTTTTTGTGTACAGGAGCGAGGATTTTACACCAAATGACCTCAGACACGTATCAGAGCAGAGAAACGTGTAGTTTGTATGGATTAGCAATACGACGACCAGCTGTGGGACCAACGATTGTAATCCAGGTATGAACGACACTCAGAACATTGAGTTAATAATAGGCTGAGTGGTATTTCTTTTTGAGAAAATATTAGGTATGGTATTTTTCTTTTTTTCCAAGGCTTGGCACTCAACCTAAACTTTGTTTTCTAAAATTTTCTTCAGGGAAAGTCCCATCTGCTTCCAGGACAATGCTGGGCCTTTGCAGGTTCCAAAGGACGTTTATCAATTGCCCTGCCTTACAAAGTTTCCATCAGCCATGTCACCCTGGCTCACATTCCCAAAATGTTATCACCGACTGGCACCATCCCCAGCGCTCCAAAAGAGTTTTCTGTCTTTGTAAGTCATGCATTATTAATGTCAAAACCCTGAGACACCACATATATCTTAAACATGCACTTCTGGTTAAGATGCAAGTGCTGCACAAATGTTGCAGCAATGACTTGATATGACAAATTAATATCCTACTACACTTTACAGCCTGCACTAAAAGATATTAACTCAGGATGCTCAATGGTCAGCTCATTCGACTATCTGAATACTTCAGTTAATAGTTATTTGACAGCCAGGGAACACCAAACACCAATTAATTTTTTTTTATGATATTAATCTCTATATAATTAGGAAGGGGAAAATAATAATATAATTAAAGGTATTATGTCAAAAATAATGTACCTCATCCTCACACTGAAAAATATTGCAATTTCATGCCACTGTACTAAACAGACACACCGACATACAATCTGTGCAAAACTTTGTCTAACTTTCATAGATGTGAAGAAAACATGTTGTTCAGCTGCATATGTATTTTTTCTCTTTCTCAGGGAAAGAATGATTTGCTAGACGAGGGGAGCCTTTTAGGAACTTTTCTCTATAATGAGGATGGAGACCGGCTGCAAACCTTCAAACTCCCTGTAAATATATCACACTTATTATTTTTTTTAAATTACCTTTCGTCTAATTTTTATTATAAGCAACAGCAGCCATTCTCACTGCAAATAGTTCTAAGGTAGTTTTCTTGAGAAAACCAGGGGCCTCATGTATAAAGCGTGCCTGGGATTTATACAAATGAACATTGAAAGGTAATGTTCATGTGTGTGGAAAGCTAAGCAAAATTTTGACCTGCCATGAAAGTGTGTGGCAGCCATGCAAACTTTTTTGTGACAATAACAAACAAGAAAGTACTAAAACATACCCAAATACACTGAATTATGACTCCATTCAGTTTTATATAACTCCAGGAGCAACAAACCAAATGATTTCTCCCTACCTCCAACTTTTAGTGTGAAAGCTGCACACTCTTTTGTACATGAGATCCCTGGACTTCATCATGACTTTATAAGAATGCATTGACAGACATGCCATGAAGGGACATTTAAGTACAACATTGGAACAGCATTATATATACTAAATTGGCTATGAATTGTTATTTTGTTGTTGGGAGAAAAAAAAAAACTATTGCAGAGTAGCCAAGTCAAGTCATTAATGTTAGCCAGTTTAGTGAAGTTTACTAGTGGTACTTATATATATTATCTCTGCTCTTCAACAAATGTAACTAAAGAAAGACAAAAATGAATATGAATATATATACTGAGTGTATATAGCTTCTGTATATATATATCCATTTTATTTATTTTTTATTGTATTTTTATTTTTTGTCTGCACCATCAACACCAAGTCAAATTCCTTGTAGGTGCAAACTTACTTGGCAATTAAACTTGATTGTGATTCTGACTCTGAATCTAAAGGCACAAACACTGAATAACTGGTCTGGAAAATGGATTAAATTTCTACTCAAACTTCTTATCTGTTCTTGACGTGCCAATCAGGTAATGTGCTAACATACCACATTTTTATTTGTTTTGGCCCACAGGATCATAAAATGGGTGCCTTCACCTACATAACTTTACAAGTGAAGAGCAATTGGGGCCATTCTGAGTACACCTGTCTCTATGGCTTTCGAGTACATGGAAAATTGGAGGAATGAACAGGAGGACAAAAGAGAAGGAAAGGGGATAATCAGAGGGTAGTAAGTAAAAATGGGGGTAAGTATATGTGAAGGTGAATCAGACTGAAAAAACAATTAAGTAAAAAAAAAAAATCTCAATCCTATTAAAATATATTACTAGAATTATTTGAAGCTGTGAAAGTTGTTTTGAAAATATCTGCAAATGTGTTTATTTTGTTTAAAAAAATGCTGGTGGGAAATAAAATATTAAGTGGGCCAGAGTTGAGTTTAAACTAGATGAGAAGAGGTGAATAAATTGGGGGAGGGGGTGTGGTGTGTACATTAGTGCCTCCTACTGATTAGGAAAAGAAATACGGCAAGTTTGTGGGTTGATCAATTAGCTGTTTGGGAACCACGGTCTAAGCTTTAGACTACCATTGCATACAAGGCACTTGTAGGTACTTTCTTCTGCAAGTTTAACAGCAAATATTTTTAAAAATGTTCAGTCTAATTCACCTTCACTTTATCTGCAGAGTGTGGAATATTTTTGTGCAGAGTTTGCATGTTTTCTCTGTGTTTGCATGGGTTTTCTCCAGGTGCTCTGGTTTCCTCCCACACCAAACATGCACTAAGATCATTAAAAAAAATCCATAAATGCCAATGAGAAAGTTTTGTTAAAACCTTAGTTATAAAATGGGATAAGCATCAAATAACAAAAAAAAAAAAAAAAAAAAAAAAAAAAAAAAAGATAATGGTATTGAAATTTATGGCATTAGAGGAGATTAATGTTGAACCTGTTTGTACCTGTAATATTGGATCTGCTGGTTTTGCTGTTCTTTTTATATCTCTCTTTGCAGGTGAAGAAGCAGACTCAGATGTTGTTGTATTGCTGTCTCCCTTTTCTCTCCTTTCTTTTTCACCTTTTCTCCATTTTAAGCATTTTGTCTCATCTGTTTTGCTCCTTTTTTCCCCTCTTCTACCTTTCTGTCTCAGTGTCCATTTAACATGAAATTGTCCCAGTATAAATTGTATATAAATCAAGCAGAGCATTACGGCAAAAGCAGTATGACTCTACTTGTGAAAGCAAAATCTGTTGGGCAATCTTTGGCATTAAGACAACAATTCTTATTGCCACATTGCCAGACAGGACACAAGCACACACACACACACACACACACACACACACACACACACACACACACACACACACACACACACACACACACACACACACACACAAAAACATAACATGGAGAAAAAAACGTGGAAAAGAGAAGTACGTCTCTGTCCCGCACAGCTCTGGGAGAAGAATGGAGGGGCGCTGAAAGGTAAATTGGTTCCTGAATCACGGCTTAAAAAGGCAGAATTTGAAGCATGTTGCCACAGACCAATGCATCTTTTCCTCTGTGCATCTTGCAAAGCGAGATGTGCTCTGCTTACAGAACTCTCCAAAAGAGAAGATTGCAATCTTCCTCAAAATTATGTGTACCTTGGCATATCTACATTTGAATCATTTTATTGAGCTTATGTGATATTGGAAATTTTTAAGTGAATTTTGAGTTTTTAAAGCAGCAAGCCATAATGCTCAAAATCAATATAAATAAACATTATAGATAAAGTAGGTTTTTGGTAATGTTGAAGAAGAAGAAGTAAAAAAAACGTGCTGAGCGCTCCGCTACTGTGTGCTCATGTCCTCTTCTGAGCCTGAAGATGAAATTAAACCACAACTGCTGGTAAGTGATCAATGGCTGGACGACGTCTCGCGTTCAGCTCGCCTTCAACTTGCAAGAACAAGCTTTATTAAAGTGTATTTTTTGTGATTCACAGTAAGCAGGACGCCGTCTTCACAACTCGGAGACAAATTGCAGGCGCTATGAACCGTAGCAAGGGTAAGATTTAAAGAATATGCTTTCATTCTGCGGTAAAAGGAAATAGATACGGATAGATACCGATCATAACTGTACATTTTGTTTTCACAGACTAAGCACGCCTTATAATAGGCGGTGACCTCCTATTTGCTCGGAGCAATAACTGCAAGTCCAGTTTTACACAATGTTGATAAAGACGGCATTGTGTGTAAGTGACTTGTTTTACTGTTTTCTCCTTCCTTGTTACTGTGACTTGCGTTTGATTTTTATTCATACCACTCTCATTTAATTGTTTTCCAGCCGCCTGTAAGACGTATTATGAGACGGTACGCAGGAGCTGAAGCTGCCAAGAGTTCAGCTCGGAGTCGAGCTAGAAGAAAGAGGGTAAGACTTTATTTGGTGACTATTTTTCAGGTGCATTGATAGATGTGTTGTGTCCATACGCAGTGCATCCCATCGCATAGTACTGATTCATTGTTTTTTTTTTTTTTTTGTTTTTTTACAGCTGCTGGAATCGAGGCAGAGTGTGCAGGTGGATGAGGAAGTGGAACTCTGGAAGTCCGCCACCATCGACCTCATGTCTGGCGAAGAAGATGGCGTTGTTGGCGGAGTCTCCGGATGGATTGTAAGCGCGCTCCCGACACGGAGGAAACAGATTTTCACGGGGGAACAGAATTGCGCAGAACACCGGATTTCTCTGAACTCTGTGTGAAGCTGCAGTCCCGGTTAGAGGCGACGCCGAAGTAAAGAGCCACGCACAGTAGGCGTCTGCACATCGGACCTGCCTCGGAGAAAATGCTGCCAGCATTTACCTACAACCCCGAGGAGGCAAACGGACAGTTCACGGAGTTGTAGTTTTTGGATACGCATGTGTGGGCAGATCCTCGCGTTGTATATAGTTGTTTGTTTTAATAAAGCTCTTTGCATAAACATCTTCCTGGCAAATGTTCATTTCCTGTATAAATTCATTCATGTCTTTGATGGTAGCCTAATAATAGTGTAGTAGTGTAGGATAATATGAATATACAGCATAATATGAATAAATAAATATATATATATATATATATGATATATATATATATATATATATATATATATATATATGAATAAATATATATATATAAATAAATATATATGAATATATATGCCAACCAATCACGAGTAAGAACATTCAAGCCTGGCCTGGCCACGTGTGGTTTTGCTGCCAATCACGAGCGATTTTACTTGTTTGAAATAGTGGTTTCAGCCAATACTGAGTAGGTTATTCAAGCCAGACCTGGCCAGCCGCGCGGGTTCGCTGCATTCATATGCTAATTAGGGCCATTAGTACAGCTGATCGCTCTCCACATACGTCAGAGTCCGGTTCCGACAATTTGTGGCACTGACAAACGGAGACAAGCGCGGGTTGCAAATTGACGTTAACTGCCGAAAATGAGGGAGATCTGCGGTAGTTTACGGGGACGAAAATCTCACTTTTCATGCAGTGGGAGGGGCGCTGAAAGGTAAATTGGTTCCTGAATCACGGCTTAAAAAGGCAGAATTTGAAGCATGTTGCCACAGATCAATGCATCTTTTCCTCTGTGCATCTTGCAAAGCGAGATGCGCTCTGCTTCCAAAACTCTCCAAAAGAGAAGATTGCAATCTTCCTCAAGATTATGTGTACCTTGGCATATCTACATTTGAATCATTTTATTGAGCTTATGTGATATTGTAATTTTGCAAGTGAATTTTGAGTTTTTAAAGCAGCAAGCCATAATGCTCAAAATCAATATAAATAAACATTATAGATAAAGTAGGTTTGTGGTATTGTTGTGCTATATTAAACCCATGATAAAAACATGAAGTCAGATTGAATTCTGAACGTTTGACCGGAGGAAAATTCTGGAGGGGTTTGCGAGACGGCGGATGCCTTCCCTCACCAGACAAGCTGAGCGATCAGACTATTAAATGGACATCGGTCGAGGCCTCCAAGCTTACCAGACCACGCTTCGGCTAGCCCATAGCCGCAGAGCTGCAGGCTTGAACAGAGCAATGATTTTCCCTGCTTTTCAGTGCTCCTTCCTTGGATGGCCAAAGTGGACAGAACTCACATGAGGCGCCGACAGGTTTGGGCAGAGAAACCAGAGGGAGAAGTTAAATGGTTCATTTGGGAAATGTTTTGTAAATCGTTTTGTACATGAGTCTTTGAACAAAGGGCTAACAGAGGTAGCTCATGCTAGCCTTGGGTCACATGGGCTGTGTCTCATTCTGAATACTTGCGTCAGTGCACTGCTGATGTGCACTGACCACCTACTGCCGTAGTGCCCACTTTCGACCGTTAGTAGTGTTCCAAAAGGAACACTTATGTTAAAACGCTTAGCGGAAATGACGTGACGAACTAACACACGTGAACGTGAATTTTTCTGCCCGCCAAAAATATATGCCGGCATTTGTTTACAAACAACAATCGTTTACATTCACAGCATGTGGAAAATACATCGCCTCCGACGTCAACGCAGGATCCTCTAAATATTGGCTGAACATATATTGGTACCTACAAGTGCCTTGCATACAAGGCACTTGTAGGTACTTTCTTCTGCAAGTTTAACAGCAAATATTTTTAAAAAGATGCTGCCTGTTATTTTAACAGGAAGCTCTTTTACTCCATCCAGCTGCAAGCCATCTGTGATAACGTGGGGAAGTTCCTCGATGTGTTCGTGGGGTACTGTGGGTCAGTTCATGACGCCAGAGTACTGAGGAACAGCCCCATCTACTATCAGCAGTCCTACCCTCCACCAGGATACAGCATACTTGGAGATGGGGGCTACCCCTGCCTATCCCAGCCCATCAGCCTCATCACACCCTTCAGACAGCCCGTTCGCAACCACCTTCAGGCTCGCTTTAACAACAGCTTCTCAAAGGCCAGGAGCATTGTTGAGCGGTCCTTCGGGATGCTGAAGACTAGGTGGAGGTCCATCTTCTTCAAGGCTCTGGAAGTGGATGTGACTTACGTGCCGGAGGTCATCGTCTGTTGCACTGTTCTACATAACATATGTATGAGCAACGAAGACCTGCAGGAACCAGATACTGATGTCAGGAGGGCACGAAGACCAGCACCAGCACCTCCAGGAGCCGTCTCTGGTGCAGAGCAGAGACAGAGGATGGCAATGGCATGTTATGTCCCTGACCATGATTACATTTAAAAATGTAAAATGTATGATTGAATAAATTACATGACCATTGTATGATTGTGTTTGATTTCATCTGGCATGTTAAAAAACAAAACATATCTGAATAAATTACATGACCATTCTGCAAAATCTAATGTGTTCAACATTAAACATTGTATTAAGCATTGTATGGTTCAATTCATACACCAGAGGTAAATATATTGTGTACTTCTTATCAGTTTGATAAAGTAGGTAGGTAGTATTTTTAGGAATTTATC
The DNA here is from genome assembly GCF_011125445.2 of Fundulus heteroclitus. Lineage (NCBI taxonomy): Eukaryota > Metazoa > Chordata > Actinopteri > Cyprinodontiformes > Fundulidae > Fundulus > Fundulus heteroclitus. The sequence continues at coordinate 18,392,273 of NC_046363.1, read as the reverse complement.
AATCATGAATTTGACTTTTAATGTTTAAAGTCTCTCAATCACCCTAGGTAAAATTCCCAAACAATCCTAAAGGAGTTTTCCAAAAAGATATGTATGGAACAACCTTGTACTAACCTTGTATTTCTGGACCAAATTCTCCCATCGCTTCCTGATGGCTTTGGCATCCAGCCTCCCCTCCAACCCCTTTTTCTTAATGAATTCCCTTGTAAAAACACAACAGCAGATCATATCAATGCATTAAATAATACAGAGGCCCACTACCAGAACATTTAACATGACACGAGTACTGGGTTCGCCCACCTAATGTTATGTTACACATTAAATATTTCTTATGTTTTGTTTGCAACAACAATATCACAACATTTATTTTGAGGAGATTATTTATCCTGGGGTTGGGACAGAGATGCAGACTGCTTTACATGTGTTTACTACAGCACTGTCCATAACAAGCATATGTGATCACGTTAGTTTGAAGTGAAGAACGTAGCGTAATACAACTGTTAATGCAATGTACTTACTCAAATCCAGTAAGGGTTGCATTTCTCCTCCCCGTAAACAAATCTGCGTTGGCAGCACGCCATGGGATAAGCTCCCTTGTATCTTCGTCCGTCCCTAAAACAGATCAAAATACCTCGATGAGACAAAAGTATAACGTATTCACATGTATAACGTGCTCGTCTCAATGGCTGGCTTAACGTGCTAGGTAGCTATAGGTAACTAGGTAGCATAGCATTAACATGTAACTTACGCTAATTAACTCGCCAAATGATTATATCAGCTTCTGTCAGTGAGGGACATGTAAGTAATGCATTAGACGAGAGTACAATGCCTCGTATTACCACCATTACTTACATTTATATGATTGCGGTGTCGCAGCTCCGGCTGTCTCAGCTGAATTGTCCGCCATTATTTTCAAAATGGGAACATCTTCCCGACGTCCCTAGTTCCTCCCTTTCTGCTTTGTAGTCAAGATGGCGTGCGTTTAGTGCGAGTAGGGTCCATCGTTACACACTGCATTTTGTGCCCGTTTTTAGGGGGTCATCCGGGTGTTATGCCAGAAGCTGGTTGAATATGCTTATTATTATTATTATTAATTATAATTTGGTATTATAATTTAAATAATAAATCATTCAACTCAAAATTCCGCTATAACACAATATAGTTCAAATGGTGGTGATGTTAGCTGTAGGCTTGTAAGAATTTATACCACTAATGCATTAGTTAATTTGCTGTTATGAACTCATTTATGCTGAAATAAATGATCTGGTCGGACTTTTAACCGACGAGGTTTATCCGGCAGCTGTGAGAACCCCAATGTACCTGCAGTTAGAGTTTAAATCCTTATTCCTTATCACCATCCAATGATATGTCTCTGTATTAATATCAGATGTTAACTCCAAAGGAGGTTAGCTCTGAATTCTGAATAGCCACGCAACTGTGAATTAGATTGAACACAAAACAATGTCTATTCCGCAGTCGTTGGTTTTATTGAACCAAAAGCAATTCCCTGTTACAGTAATTGATTCAACAACTTTGGAATTCTTACTCACTACTAAAACTAAACATGCAAAATATATATATGGAAATAAAAGAACAAAACAAAAATAAACAATGGATTAAAATGAGCGGTTAGCAGATCTTAACTTAACTCACAGTTGTTTAACACCGCCCTCGAAACACCGGCATTTGACGTATCAGCATTGACAGACAGAACAGCTTCGGGAATCTCACTGGACGCTTTGATGTCTTACGAAAGCTAGTTCAGCTAAGCTCCCTACAGTTCAGATACACATCACCCTCCCAAGATGGCTGCTACGATGACGTATGGTCTACCAATTTACGTGAGGCGTGAGGGGAGGTCCTAATGACGTAACCACGCTTACGCTGATGGGATAATGCCTCGCTTCGAGAGGGCGCGGCTAACTGGGAGTTTAAGCAAAACCCGCGAATTGGGCTCGGACAAAGAGATTAACTGATAAGAAGAAGCGAAAAGAGAGAGGGGGGAAACAGGGAAGAAGATGAAAAGAACTGAAGCAGGGACCCACGGCGGGGTTATTGATGAATCACAAATCAACACAGCCAAATCAATTGTAAAATGCATGCACATACAAAGAAAAACATTCAGCAAAATAATTCCAACTTTGTCGTGGAATAAAAGCATTAATCTGCGCCTACAAAGTTCTAACGTCTGCCCAGGCACTTCTAAACACCCTGTTGGTGAGACAGAAATAAAAGGGGAGAACCCGTTACTTTGAGGTGCCTCGGGGCTGGTCCGGAGCGCTCCGAGTAATGCGGCTTTCTGGACGCGTCTTGACGAACGCAGTTGTCCGCAGGCTGCAGCGGGACGGGGAAGAAGCTCCTTCGTTTCTTCCTCCGGGTTCAACAGTCACTTTGCTCGGCCCAGCAGAAGCGTAGTCCTCTTTCGATCACTGGGAGATAAGGCGGCTTCCAGTATTTTGATCAGAGGGAATTAAAAAGGGTACCTTTTGAGTTGACCTCCTGCGTCCGCAGGGAATAAGTTTGTGTCGAAAAATCTCGGTCCAGCGAGAAACTCGAGCACGTGGCGTGTGGGTAATTAATCCACGGAGTACAGCTGTGTGTCTTCTCGGGTTGGCAGGGAGCCAGGGAAGAAGGCAGATTGTCCTGCGTGGCCAAGTTTTATCAACTTTTGCCTAGCAACGTTATCTCTCCTCTCCATTGCAAGGGCGGCAGCCATTTTGGGTCGCGTTGCATGATGGGAGTTGGTGGCCATTTTGAACACATTGTATCATGGGAAAGGCAGTCCGTCATGTCCCGAATTAATGCAGTCTCGTCACGTTTGAACTGGCATTACACGGGTACCTTCAGTGCACTGACTTTTTGTGTTATCTACACTATATACTCAAAACTAAGTGTTCGAAGTGTAGAAGTAGGCGGAATGAGACACAGCCATGGCTTTGCTAATATCATTCGAGTGTGTTTTATGGTTATAACAAAGGTTATCTCCACAAGGGTTTCATACATTGATGGGACATTGATGTTTACGTTATCCGGCCCACTCACTATGACTAAAAATAAAACTAAAGTCTTTAAAGTTAAACATAAAAGAGCCTCAAAGAGTAGTCTTTAAAGTTAATGCCGAAAACCCGCTAGCCAAAATGCTATTAGCTTCTATTACGGACATTCAAAAGAGCTTGTTTTAAGGCATAACGCTTGTTGTTTCACTGCACCGTCGGCCAATAGAGCTATTCCCGCATTAATATTGAATATCAATGATGGTTTAAAGGAAATTTTGATAACTTTAGACCTTAACCGATCGCTACAGCGACCCCAGGCGCCCGGAGGGAGAATCGCATTAATAAGATTGGCCATAAGGTTTAATTGATTTTACTGAGCAAATCAGTCTTTAGAATATTATTTACTCAAAATAATGTTCTGGTTAACTTGGGCTTTGCATTGCGAATGGGTTGAAACACATGTCAAATGTTGTTCTGAATTAGTCAAGCTAATTTAACATCAATTTAATTCCAGCTTTAAATTGAACTTTGGTCCTTTAACTTAAACAAAATATTATTTTGTCTATTAATGTTTTATTTAACTCAGGATTCGCATTGTGAATGGATTGAAACACATGCCAAATGTTTTTCTAAATTAGTTGAGCTAATTTAACTCCATTCCATGCTTTTGAATCAGATCTGCAGTGAACAAGATTCACTGAATTATTCTGATTATAATCAACCACTTTTGTTTTGTCTTTTGTGTTCTTATACATGTAAATAGTTCCTTAGCTTAGTTTCTTTTTACTTTCATGTTGCTTAGTAGTTTAGTTAAAGTCTAAGTGCTGTACCGAAAAAATATCCTGAAAACCGTTGAATAATTTCCAGAACAAGGTAAACTTTGAATTTTCATGTATCAAAAGTGTTCAACTGAAGTTTAAATATGAAATATTGCACATTTTTTACACCGATTATGGTATTTCGCATTTGAGTGCTGCCTCCGTTTACGATCGGCCATTTCCGACAGTGTGACGTGAGTTCAAGAACACCGAGAACGCGCAAAGCGAACTTGCATAGAAACACACATCGTTTACATTGTACAACCGGTACGGCGAACCAGGATATATATGCATGTTTTCCGGGATCATCTTTCACACACCAAATCTGCGGATCCACGTGTACTTTGAGCAAGCGCTTATAAAAATATCGGCGAACTAATAACAAGATAAAATGCCTTCTAGGTGCGTAGTTGGTGGCTGTAGTGTCGCTTATAGGCCTAGTGCAGACCGCTGTGAAGTTGGTTTGATATTGGACATGCAAGCTCCGCGGAGTCAGCGGGATCTAGCTCACGGTTGATCCGGTTGAAGGACTCCAATTTCGGCCAGCGTCTCTCAGCTGCTCCCTTTTTCCATACGCGGTGGTACAGTTAGGGACTGTCAACAAATCTGATTTGATTTTTGTTTCTCAAGAGTGCTCCGCTGACTCCGCGGAGCTTGAATGTCCAATGTCAAACCAACTTCACCGCTGTCTAGTGCAGGCCAGAAAGTATCGCTACATACTTGGCCAGTGGATCAAAAAGTCCGAAAGAAATGGGATAAAATCATAAAAGAAACGCGAAAGGACTGGATTGCCGGCAGTGACAAAAGTGTTTTATGCAATTCACACTTCACGAGCAAGGAAAGTGGTAGTGTTAGTAGACAGTGTTATTGCCGGATGCACGGTACTCAGTCTGTGTGTGACGTCACATTAAGGAGCAGCCCGACTGAGGAATGTTTGGGCTCATTTGCATATACAGCAAGTTTTATCGAAATTACTTCCAAATGGAGTACATAATTCACATATAATATACATTTCTTTACTCTGGTGACTATTTGAATGCATCTGCATTGAAATACATTTTATGTGCAACTTAGACTTTAAGTTTCACTTGCCTAGTAGAGAGGATTTGTTAATCGAAATATTGTGTTAATTCAGATAAACAGCATTTTTTTTTCACATTTCTTTCTCATTTTAATTCATTTTTCATGTCAAAAACAAACTTCAGTGTCGTAACAAGTGGTCTCTGCTGCCCCCTGGTGGGGATAGAGTGAATTCAGCTGCCACATGCCAACCAAGAACGCTCACAAATAATTTTAAATAGGTTTATCAGAGCTCAGGTAGTCCTCAATTTTTTTTTTTATTAAATCAACATAAATCACAGCACAGAATACGTTTACACAGTTAATGTACCAACCCAAAAAACCTCCCTCCCACACTCCCTCCCCCCCACACATACACACACACACACACTTATTCACATTCATTCACCCACATTGAATGAAATCATTCATCCGCAAATTACATTTTCAGTATAAACATTTGAGAACTTCCCATCTATTGTTATGTTTTCTACCTTCATTATCGGTTAATATGACAATACCAAAACAAATGCAGGGTGGATTCAGACTCCTGACAACAGAAACGGCAGTCATCTGACTCTGTCATATTCCATAATTTTAACATTTTTCCAGTGGGTAAGAAATTATATATAATTTTAATTTGAAAATAACGATTTTGTACATCAACAGTAGTTTTATAGATTAGTTTAAATATGTTATCCCACGGCAGCGGGCAGTCAAAGTAGTCCTCCCATTTTCTATATGTATTATATGGGGCAACCCTCAGTGACTTTTTTATTAAATAAAAATTATATATTTTTTTATTTATTTTAATTCCCTTTTGCCAATTAGAGTTACTTATTGGAGGTTTACAAACATATAGTTTAGTAGTTCCATTGTTAATTATCTTTTTCCATTTTTTTCCAATTACTCCAATGAGCTGGTTAAAGAAAAACTTTGAACAAGCATCACCATACAAAGTTCTAAATTCCTCATGCTCCATAATTTTACCGTTCTCATTGATAATGTCATTAACAAAGATAACACCTCTTTCAAACATGTTTTTCCAAAAGAAAGGTTTTCCGTCTATTAGTATATTGGAATTCATCCATATTATCTGCTGCAAAATGTCCTCTCTTTTTTCTGGTACATAAAATTGAAAGCACCACCATGAGTGGATTGTTTCCTTTATGAACCCTGAGATGTTTCCCAACAGACTCTCTACATATGGAAAATGGGAAGGTATCACTTGTAAAAAAGGATACAGTTTTTTATGATACAATATATGTTTTTTGTCCAATAGGACACTTGTGTACCACTCATTGTTAATGTACATCTTTGAAACAATTGAAACACATTCACGAGCAAGGAAAGTGGTAGTGTTAGTAGACAGTGTTATTGCCGGATGCACGGTACTCAGTCTGTGTGTGACGTCACATTAAGGAGCAGCCCGATTGAGGAATGTTTGGGCTCATTTGCATATACAGCAAGTTTTATCGAAATTACTTCCAAATGGCGTACATAATTCACATATAATATACATTTCTTTACTCTGGTGACTATTTGAATGCATCTGCGTTGAAATACATTTTATGTGCAACTTAGACTTTAAGTTTCACTTGCCTAGTAGAGAGGATTTGTTAATCGAAATATTGTGTTAATTCAGATAAACAGCATTACATAGTGATGTTCTCCGGATGTTCATTTTATTTCTGTTATTAAATTCTTGAACTTGAAAAGAAGTCACTCCTTTATTCTATGTGTGTGCAGGGTTTGCTGTTAAAAGATTGCTATTGCTCGACTTCATCCCTTTCAACCATTGTCTTGATATCAGCTTAAGAGCTGATTATCACCAGACAACACTTAACGGACAGAGAGTTATTTATACAGTGTATATTTGCACAACATCATTAAGTCAATTCTCTAAGTGAAACACATTATATACAGGCAGATCAATTACACACACACTGTTGGTTTCAAGCCTTTATTTATGTCAACTATGATGATTTTCCACTTACAGCTAAGGAAAACACAAGATTATAATTTTACATCAGAACATAAAAAAACAATTTTTAATACACAAAACTTGGCTCTATTAAGAGCATTGTAATACCTGCTTAAAGGTTGTTGTTTTTCAAAAGGTTCTTTAATTTGAGAAAAGAGCCTCATTGGAACCCTAACCCTAATGTTGAATGTTCTTAAATGTGACACTTGATACCTTTTTTCCTTCTAGTATTCCTGCCTTGTTCTGTATAGTACTCTAGACGTCCACAGATAGCTGTGTGAAGATGAGCAGACAATAGCTTGAATTGGTCAGATCACACAAACGTACAGAAAGACGCAAACTTCATGTGGAAAAAGCCCAGGCCAGAACTCATACTTGGGACTTTCTTGCTGCGAGGCAATATTGCTGGCAATAGTGCAGCCCTTTGTTGTTGTTCCAACTTTGTATAAACATTGTATTTAAACTGAAGGAAAAAATGTCTCTTTAAACCACCTATTTCTGAAACATTTTAATTTATTTGCTGTTCTGGGTGCGAAAATCCATCCATCCATCCATTTTCTAAAACACTTATCCCTGCTGGGTTTGAGAGGGGTGCCGGTGCCGATCTCCAGCTTTCAATGGGCGAGAGGCGGGTACACCCTGGACAGGTCGCCAGTCCATCGCAGGGCAGAAATAGCTCAGACTTTGGCCCAATTTACTGTGATATCACCAAGACCTGCTGCTATAGGATGGATGGATGGACTGGGCTATTTCTTTTTCCTTGCCACCAAGATCTCTGCTAACTGGCACCAGAATATGCTATTATTGGGCTTTCTTCATCTGGAAACAGATGCGTACGACACCTTATGGGCGCAGCCATGATGAACTGGTTGAACTCGCACAGCTGACAATACAGCGATCTGATTGGCTGGGCAGCAAAACTCAAATCACGTGACCTCTTGGACCGGAGCGCAACAGTTTAGATTTTTTATCGGCTATAACTTATTAATGTGCAAGTGACAACGTGGGAACATTGGTGTTTTGAGATCACTGCTATGTGTAGCAACTTATCCAAGTGGAAGAAAGTTGCCCCCTGACAGTTCATACGAAAGTTCTTAAGGAGACGTCCTACAGATTCTGGCCCACGGACTACATGTATATATAGCCTCAGTCTGTGACATCAGAACTGCAATGAATGCTGGGAGGAGTAGTTTGTTAGTCTTAACCTGTAAAATTTCCCCAACTCCACTGACAAGTAAATTTTCCATGGGGATTCACCGGCTCAATGCACATCAAGGTGGCTATTATCTGGGCAGCTAACAATGGCTCAGTCTGGGTCTATACAACATGGAGCAACAGCATAACGACACTAAATAAGTTATGAGAATTATCAACACAAAGTCTCACCTCACAATTATTTAATTTGTAAGGAATGAACATGTGTAACCCCTGAACCATTACTTATCTACAGGTTAGTAAACCTGTTTATTGGTTGAAAAAAAAACAGCAAGAGCAAGTTAATTAATGTAAAAACATTCTAAAGGAAAACACAACGCAAGCTCTAACCTAGTGCTTCACATCATAACACTTAAGAACGTATTAATATTGTTTTACATTGTGACATTTTGTAAATCCTAATCAATAACCTATTGTTGAAAAATATTGTATTCCATTGTCTATATTGTCTTATCACAGAGGATTTTGGCGTTAGGACTGGGGCCCACCTTTCAGGGGCTAAGCGGCAGATACACTCTGGACAGGCCACCAGTACATTGCAGGGAAAACATGAAAACTAAATGGAGAGAAAGGCCCAGCCTGGGATGATAAAATGCAAATAGCAGTTACAATTAAAAAAAAAAATACATATCCTTGAATTGTACCCAAATATATTTGTACCCAAAATTGTACCCAAAAAATGAAAGACATGGATTAGTTTGTTCACACGTTAGTCTTTGCAAACTCACTAGCTTTACAGTAGAAGAGAGTTTTACCGATTCTTGGTGTAATAATTTCTAAAATCCTATAAAACCGGTCCAATATTTAATGTGTGGGCGGGCACTGCTGAACATTCTGATGTCACAGGGTAACGTGACATCAGATGCCTCTGGAACTTTAGTCATTAAGGAAGCACTCCACTCAGAATTCTCACACTTCTACCAGTTGAGCTCAAAGAGAGACAAACGTTGGAAAAACTGAAGCAAGACTAACTTAAATCAGCTAAACACAATGAGCTACGGCAAATGTAAGTATTTTTTCTTTAAACAGTTATAAACCTGGGATAATAAACTTCTGGGAGATCTAACTAAAAGATTTCTGACAGCATTGTCAGTGATAATTTAAGCAGAAAAAGTTTTTTTCATTTTTGAAGTAATTGATCCTCAGACACTTTTCATACATTTTGTGGATTGTTTAGACTATGGGTTAATGTACAAAAGGAGATTTATACTCTCTTTAGTAGATCTTAAAGGCAGTCAAAATGATGATCTGATTTTCATGACTAGAAATACTGACAGTTTTAAACTTGAAATAACATTCAACACTAAAAAGTAAATGTCACAGCTGTGTTGTCTTTTTAAAATGTTTTGTGTCAGAGTCACGACAACCTTTACGTTTTTGTTTTTCTTCACAGATATGTTGAGAAGAAGCCTCCGCCTGCTATTGAACGGGTACTACAGCTTTGATGGAGTACCGACTGTTTCATACAAAGAGACCAGAGTCAGGTAAGTTAAATCACCAAATATTTTTAAATCATGTACACTGGGTTTCTGCGGGGCATTAAAAATCATTAAAAGTCATTAAATGATTTTTTTTTAAATGAAGGCCTTAATTAGCATTAAAATCATTAAATGTGATTATCTGTGGCATAAAAAATGCCTTATTTTTTCTTCTAAAAAAATACGTCCATAAAAACAGTTTCATCAGATATGTTATATCAGATATAACTGATTCCGTGTGTTTGCGCGGGACCAAACAAGCTGAACTGCTTCCGGTTGTTCGTAAAGCTGTATGTTTTTACAATGTTTGGAAAAGGAGCTCGAGGCGGAGAAAGAGCTAGAGAATGGGAAAATGCTAATTTCAACAAAAGTGTATGAAAACGAGGAATTCGGGACATGGCTGCAGCCTGTCGACGGTAAAGATGCCGAAGGATTTTGCCGTGTTTGTAAAAAAAATTAAGCTTTGCACAATGAGTGTCAATGCTTCACAATCTCACATGAAGTCGGTCAGGCAGTGGTGTAGTCCAGGGTGTACGCGGGTATACGGCGTATACCCACTTAATTTTCAGTCAGAATTACGTATATCCACTCCTGGAGCGATATTTGTGTCTTTTGTTTGAGCTCGCAGTGAGACAGGTATTCACCGTTTAAACATCATTTGCGCGCTCAAAATTGATAAACTCTTCTCAACCCATTTTGCTCACCCTCGGTTCCCTGTCTGCCCGTGACCTGCTACTTCCACGCTCAATACCAGCTATGCACTCACTGGATTCTGTCTGTGTGCTCGTGACTTGAAAAACTGTCGCCTTACCAGCCAATCACAGACAGGTTTCTTTACATCCAATCAGAGTAGGGCTTGCAAATACTGCATTTAGATGGATTAAATGAAAATGCTGCAGCTTTTGGAAGAAATTACTAAACATAACGGTGGGGTTGAAGAAAAGACAACCACCAATAAACAATTTAATATTTTAGCCTAAAATATTTAGTTTAAAATAATTCCTTGAGTTACTAAGTGAAGTGTGAAAAATCGTTTTGTCTCTTTTCTTTCCAGCTTCTGGGTGATGATGCAAAAGTTTCTTGTGATCATAATCATCATAATTGTCATCATTATTTAAATAGCACTTTAACACGGTAAAACAAAATAACATCCAGTAAAATTACTTGGGTATAGACTCAACAGTTTAAAACAAATACAACAATAATGATAAGCTGTTTAAATCCTTAAAAACAAACAGAATTTCTTTAAACTGAACTCTAAGATAAACAGGCAACCAGTGAAGGGAGGCCAGGATGGGGTAATGTGCTTTATTTTATGTTTTTCCATTAAAAGGTGTGCAGCAGTGTTTGAACCAGCTGCAGACATTTGAGTGAGGACTGACCGATTCAGAGATAAAGAGAATTACACTAATCCAGCCATGATAAAATGAAGGCTTAGAGTAGTGTTTCCATATTTTTGCCTTGAAAGAATAAGTTGTATCTTTGCTTTGTTCCTTAAATGATAAAAATGACTTAACTGGGGTCCCTTTTTGACTGTCAAGTTTAAAATCACCGTTCATTTTAAAATCGAGGGGCTAAACTTTCATTGTCAGGGTGTCTAAATCAACAGGATCAACAGTTATTTGGGTGTTTCAACTGGTATATTTGACAATTCATGATTTGCAAAGACAACGAGATTTGAGTTTTGATGTTCTCCTCGTCATTCATTTTGTCTCTTTCTTTAGATTCTCTTTCTCATTCAATTTAGGACTTTCCATATGCCTTATCATCTGGGTCTAAATTGAAAAACCTACAATAAAGTAATGAAATGTTGATTCTGGATGTAGTGTAGGAATTCCTTCAATATAAATCAAAGAAAATGTTACATTACCTGTCAGAAGCTGGATTAAATCTTTAAAAAAGAGACAACAGTATTTTCACACCTCGCATAGTAGCTCAAGGAAATATTTTAATCTAAATGTTTTAGGCTAAAACGAGTAAACACTACTGATGGATTTTTGGGTAAACTAAATAGAGCAGTGTTACATGTCATTGTTTCTAAGACAGCATTTTTCTGAGCTGCGTCTAAAAGGGCAAACATTGAGAGTATACCCACTGCTCCAGGGACCACTACACCACTGCGGACAGCCACAGATCAGCTGCAAGGGGCAGACAACAGCTAACAATGTCAAGTTATTTTTCTGTAACCGATGCAGTCACGTCCGCATTAGCTACCGCAAACAGCACAGCAGTAGCTGGAGCAAGCTTTACTGCTACTAACGTAGGGAAATCAGACGATCTTGGAACAACATTTGGATCCATTGCAACACTGCATGCAGAGGTGCTCTGTTGTCTGAACACAGTCATCAAAAAGTACTCTATACATATATATATATATATATATATATATATATATATATATATATATATATATATATATATATATAGGACAGTCATGGGTACTTGTTGATGGCATTAAAATTATTTCTACGAGCATTAAAAGAGCATTAAAAAGCAATAAATTAGGGTTACTCATTCCTGTATAAACCCTGGTACAACACAATCATCTGTTTATCAACTCACGCTTCACACATTTATCTTTGTTCCATGTAAACCCACAAGGAGATGCAGAAGTCGGCGGCTATTAAACGCAAGAACAACAGCAGTCCCTGCAGAAGACGGCAGCGGCAATATAAATCAGAAAAACTACACACTGAAAACATTTTGTTGGATCATCATCATCTTCTTTTCCCTGTTTTATGGTAAACGCTCTTCTTCCACAAACATTAGTTTAAAGGTGTTTTAGAAAGTTTGTACTTTGAATGTCATGTCACCAACTGGCATCTTCTGCTAATCCTTATTCTTTAGGATGTGCCTACCTGTTTTCTGCTCTGCCCTCACAACCTTCAGAGACACTTGTTACACCAAATGCAACGGACATGGTATTTTTCATCTTCCTAATCTAAACACTATATTAAAATTTTCTGTAAACATGGGAAGAAGCTGTTAACTTTAATGTTGTGCACAGGTCTTAACCCCAGGATGCAAGGATCTGGAAAAGCTTATAGCCAACCAGCATGAAGTGCTGCTGAGGATAAAGAAAGAGGTGGACTACCTTCTACCACCAGCAGATCTGTTGCCCAACTTTGCTCTGCAATCTCAAGGTGAGACATTACCATAATAAATCAGCAATAAGATTATAAATCAAATTGTACATTTTCAGTTTTAAAGGTTTCCTGACTCACATTATTTGTGTTTTTGTGTACAGGAGCGAGGATTTTACACCAAATGACCTCAGACACGTATCAGAGCAGAGAAACGTGTAGTTTGTATGGATTAGCAATACGACGACCAGCTGTGGGACCAACGATTGTAATCCAGGTATGAACGACACTCAGAACATTGAATTAATAATAGGCTGAGTGGTATTTCTTTTTGAGAAAATATTAGGTATGGTATTTTTCTTTTTTCCAAGGCTTGGCACTCAACCTAAACTTTGTTTTCTACTCTTTTCTTCAGGGAAAGTCCCACCTGCTTCCAGGACAATGCTGGGCCTTTGCAGGTTCCCAAGGACGTTTATCAATTGCCCTGCCTTACAAAGTTTCCATAAGCCATGTCACCCTGGCTCACATTCCCAAAATGTTATCACCGACTGGCACCATCCCCAGCGCTCCAAAAGAGTTTTCTGTCTTTGTAAGTCATGCATTATTAATGTCAAAACCCTCAGACACTACATATATCTTAAACATGCACTTCTGGTTTAGATGCAAGTGCTGCACAAATATTGCAGCAATGACTTGATATGACATAAATTAATATCCTACTACACTTTACAGCCTGCACCAAAAAATATTAACTCAGGATGCTCAATGGTCAGCTCATTCAACTATCTGAATACTTCAGTTAATAGTTATTTGACAGCCAGGGAACACCAAACACCAATAAAATTTTTTATTATATTAATATCTATATAATTAGGAAGGGGAAAATAATAATATAATTAAAGGTATTATTATGTCAAAAAAAATGTACCTCATCCTCACACTGAAAAATACTGCAATTTCATGCCACTGTACTAAACAGACACACCGACATACAATCTGTGCAAAACTTTGTCTAACTTTCATAGATGTGAAGAAAACATGTTGTTCAGCTGCATATGTATTTTTTCTCTTTCTCAGGGAAAGAATGATTTGCTAGACGAGGGGAGCCTTTTAGGAACTTTTCTCTATAATGAGGATGGAGACCGGCTGCAAACCTTCAAACTCCCTGTAAATATATCACACTTATTCTTTTTTTTAAATTACCTTTCGTCTAATTTTTATTGTAAGCCACAGCAGCCATTCTCACTGCAAATAGTTCTAAGGTAGTTTTCTTGAGAAAACCAGGGGCCTCATGTATAAAGCGTTTCTGGCATGTATACAAATGAACATTGAAAGGTAATGTTCATGTGTGTGGAAAGCTAAGCAAAAGTTTGACCTGCCATGAAAGTATGTGGCAGCCATGCAAACCTTTTTGTCACAATAACAAACAAGAAAGTACTAAAACATACCCAAATACACTGAAATATGACTCCATTCAGTTTTATATAACTCCAGGAGCAACAGACCAAATGATTTCTCCCTACCTCCAACTTCTAGTGTGAAAGCTGCACACTCTTTTGTACATGAGACCCCTGGACTTCATCATGACTTTATAAGAATGCATTGACAGACATGCCATGAAGGGACATTTAAGTACAACATTGGAACGGCATTGTATATACTAAATTGGCTATGAATTGCTATTTTGCCCTTGTTGGGAGAAGAAAAAGAACTATTGCAGAGTAGCCAAGTCAAGTCATTAATGTTAGCCAGTTTAGTGAAGTTTACTAGTGGTACTTATATATATTATCTCTGCTCATCAACAAATGTAACTAAAGAAAGACAAAAATGAATATGAATATATATACTGAGTGTATATAGCTTCTGTATATATGTCCATTTTATTTTTATTTTATTGTATTTTTATTTTTTGTCTGCACCATCAACACCTTGTCAAATTCCTTGTAAGTGCAAACCTACTTGGCAATTAAACTTGATTCTGATTCTGATTCTAAAGGCACTAACACTGAATAACTGGTCTGGAAAATGGATTAAATTTCTACTCAAACTTCTTATCTGTTCTTTACGTACCAATCATGTAATGTGCTAATATACCACATTTTATTTGTTTTGGCCCACAGGTTCATAAAATGGGTGCCTTCACCTACATAACTTTACAAGTGAAGAGCAATTGGGGCCATTCTGAGTACACCTGTCTCTATGGCTTTCGGGTACATGGAAAATTGGAGGAATGAACAGAAGGACAAAAGAGTAGGAAAGGGGATAATCACAGGGTAGTAAGTAAAAATGGGGGTAAGTATATGTGAAGGTGAATCAGACTGAAAAAAAAAATTAAGTAAAAAAAAAAAAATCCTATTAAAATATATTACTAGAATTATTTAAAGCTGTGAAAGTTGTTTTGAAAATATCTGCAAATGTGTTTATTTTGTTTAAAAAAATGCTTAAAATATTAAGTGGGCCAGAGTTGAGTTTAAACTAGATGAGAAGAGGTGAATAAATTGGGGGAGGGGGTGTGGTGTGTACATTAGTGCCTCCTACTGATTAGGAAAAGAAATACGGCAAGTTTGTGGGTTGATCAATTAGCTGTTTGGAAACCATGGTCTAAGCTTTAGACTACCATTGTATACAAGGCACTTGTAGGTACTTTCTTCTGCAAGTTTAACAGCAAATATTTTTAAAAATGTTCAGTCTAATTCACCTTCACTTTAACAGCAGAGTGTGGAATATTTTTGTGCAGAGTTTGCATGTTTTCTCTGTGTTTGCATGGGTTTTCTCCAGGTGCTCTGGTTTCCTCCCACACCAAACATGCACTAAGGTCATTAAAAAAAATCCATAAATGCCAATGAGAAAGTTTTGTTAAAACCTTAGTTATAAAATGGGATAAGCATCAAATAACAAAAAAAAAAACAAAAAAAATAAACAAACAAGATAATGGTATTGAAGTTTTTGGCATTAGAGGAGATTAATGTTGAACCTGTTTGTACCTGTAATATTGGATCTGCTGGTTTTGCTGTTCTTTTTATATCTCTCTTTGCAGGTGAAGAAGCAGACTCAGAGGATGTTGTATTGCTGTCTCCCTTTTCTCTCTTCTTTCTTTTTCACCTTTTCTCCATTTTAAGCATTTTGTCTCATCTGTTTTGCTCCTTTTTTCCTTCTTCTACCTTCCTGTTTCAGTGTCCATTTAACATGATATTGTCCCAGTATAAATTGTATATAAATCAAGCGGAGCATTACAGCAAAAGCAGTATGGCTCTACTTGTGAAAGCAAAATCTGTTGGGCAATCTTTGGCATTAAGACAACAATTCTTATTGCCACATTGCCAGACAGGACACATGCACACACACACACACACACAAAAACAACATGGGGAAAAAAACGTGGAAAAGAGAAGTACGTCTCTGTCCCGCACAGCTCTGGGAGAAGAATGGAGGGGCGCTGAAAGGTAAATTGGTTCCTGAATCACGGCTTAAAAAGGCAGAATTTGAAGCATGTTGCCACAGACCAATGCATCTTTTTCTCTGTGCGTCTTGGAAAGCGAGAAGCGCTCTGCTTTTCGCTTTCCAAGATGCACAGTGGGTTTTGATTTTATATATAAATATATATATATATATATATATATATATATATATATATTTATATATATATATATATATATATATATATATATATGTATGTGTGTGTGTGTGGAGAGTTCCAAACCTCTCCAAATAACAAGATAGCAATCTTCCTCAAGATTATGTGTACCTTTGTGTGTTGCCTTTCAAGCATGAATCTGAAAGGACCTTTGTTTAGAATGAGCTGTTATTTTGTAGGGCCATTTTCACTCTAACATTCCGAATCTCAGGTTTATTTTCAGTTACCATGGCAGTTAGTACAGCTGTTAGAGGCAGTTGGAAGTTAGGTGTTCACATGTTTGCTACATTTCTGTGTTCAACTACCTGATTTATCGCTGTATACGTCACAGAGGCAATGTCGTATGTTCATAATTTCTTATTTAAGTTTATAAGTTGATATTAAATAGTAGTACTTACATCAAAATGCCGTTGATTTATTTGTAGCCTAAAACATTTTATTTACATTTATTTACATATGGAAAGCACCTGATTCCTAGTTAAACGGTAATTTTTGTGTTTGTGTTGTTACAGTTTTCACTCTTACCTTGTATTACGAAGAAAAGAGCCACAGTTAAGAGAGACTAGAGCTTGGTACGACTCCCGTCTTCATTTATAAGCATAGCTCTCAACTCTCACGCATTGACCGTGTGACACACGAATTTCACTAACTTCACACGCTCACACGCAACACATGGCATTTCACACGCAAACATGGCACTTCTCACGCATAAAAATCACAAAGCCCATCTGGGCTGCGGACCACAAAACTCCGCCTTCTGCTGAGCTGTTTCGGCTTCTTTCACAACTTGTGGCCATCAGTAATTCCTGCTGCAGTTCGTGTTAACAGAGCAGCAGGAAGAGTGATCAGAGTTATGAATAATTTTAGTCTTAACCAGTGGTGAAAGTGAGCCGGTGTTATGCTCAAAAGTGCATGCCTGCCGAGATATGCATCCCCTGTTGCGGGAGCGCGCCTCGCTCTGTACAAATGAATATCGACGGAAAACGAATTAAAATACGACCAACGGAGCGACTTGTTATGTTATATAAAAACGTTTAAATGTACTTCTAGTGTGAAAAAAAACTGTGTGTATTTGGCAAATTTGTTTACAAAAGTACTGGTGTTAAAGTACAGGTGTTAAAGTTTTTATCCGAGGTACAGCTGATTTATTTGTTGTGGTCTCTTGTCATTCACACACAACAATAAACCGTGAGAGCCGACGTGAGTTTTGAAACTGAAAAGCTTTTTCTTAAGCGGAAGATCAAACGTGCAGACACAGCGTTCATAGACCAGTGGGATGCATTCGTGAGCGTCAGAAAGCTATGGTGCATTCAGGAGCATGGGACATTTCAAACTTACAAGGAAAGAGGCATAAAACGGAAAAGAACTTAACATATACAATAATCTATTTATCCAGAAACAGTGTGGGCTTTCTGACAATACTGAATGCTCTATAATTGTATTTCTGTTATGTTTTGATTCTGCACATCTGCTAGCTTTTTATTCTGAAAAATCTATAATATTACAGCAGCAAATTATCAAAGTTTTTAAAAAGCCTGTTTAAAAGCTCCAAATGGGGCTTCAGATCATAGAGCGACAATTGCACTGTCATTGTTTTACAGGGCAGAATTTGCAATCTAAAAATTGTCCCACACACCTGAAATTCACACTAGTAGTTCAGAACACATGTGTAAACACGTAGAAAATGCAGGGGATGCGTTTTTTGGCAACGGGCTGGTTATAAACTGTAACTGTAACAGTCTAGAAGTGCATTGAGCTGAAAAGAGGGAGACATCAGCAGCTGGATCGTGCATAAAGACGCAGCGGGAACCTCTGTGTGCTTTAGTGTTGCTGCTGAGGGGAAAATGTTGACCATAAAGAATGATGAAACTCAGCCTGATTCACCAATCAGGTTATAGATCTACAATGATAAACAAACCCATAGATTAATGTATAACAGTGTAATAATTCGGTGAATAACTTAAAACTACTTAATTTTATTCAGTATTATTTGAACAATTGTGTGTTTTTTATATTTTAATCCATTAACTGAACAATAAGGTATTAATATGTCTCTTTCTCTTTTTAACAAAAGTAATGCATGTCTACTTCAATGTCTGGTGGGATAAAAATGAGATGGAGTTGAGACTCCACCGGCTCTTCCAGGGTCCAGTTAGCCCCGCCCAAATAAAGCCCCGTCCCCAAAATTAGCATAATCTCACTCTTAACTTTTGATAAAAGTTGAGAGGTCTGTTTATAAGGAAGAGTTTAGCTAGTTGTATAGCGGCAGTTGCTACACTGCAGTGAGGACAACATAGTGGAAAGACGTTAAAAAGCCGGCGTTGTACGTCGTGGTAAGATGGAAGCTAAACAAAGCGACATGATTTCTGTGGCAAGTAGAAGAAGTTCACGCTCATCTACAACATCAACTGGCTCATTAATACGAGCACGAGCTAAAGCAGAGGCAGCTACAACACGTCTTGCATTTGCCGAACAAGAAGCCAAAGCTAAAATAGAGAGAGCTGCTAAAGAGGCAGAGCACCAGAAAGAAAAGGCTGAAAGAGAAGCTACATATCAGCTGGAAACGGCAAAGAAAGATGCTGAGCTAGAAGCGCTCACTATTCGCAGGGAGGCAGCAATGGCTGAGGCTGAAGCAGCTGTGTGGGAAGCAGCAGACAGTATGGAAAATTATATGCTGCTAGATGAAGTAGGCACATCAGAAGAGGATAAAATGGGAAGGACAGAAGAATACATTGTATCACACTTCGACCCGCACTCACATAGAAGCTATCCTTCTACCGACTCCCCAGCTCAAGCAGCCATTAATGCTCCCCAGTCAACATGTCAGCCTCCTGATCTATGTGTCCCACCAGTGCTCAAAATAGAAAGTTGGGCTCCCCAAGGAGAACCTGAGCAACAGACACTGCATGAAAAGTGTGATTTTCGTCACTATGCGGCACTGTAGATTGTGGTGGAAGTTCAGGTTAACGGCTGTTCACGGTAATTTGCAGGCAACACCGAAAACTGCCGTGAATTGTCAGAAATTGACGTGGGCCTTGCTTGGCGTGGTCCCCCCATGACCCCCCCTCCTCCTAATTCTAGGGGAGGCTTTAACATGTAAATGAAAATGCTGTGAGCTATACAAATGCAAATCAGGGTTGCAGGGGGAGTTTACCCATGTCTCGCATTCAACTCCCCTTCAACTCCTCTTGGACGCGATCTACAACTTTCAGCCAGTCCGCAGACTGACGAGAAGAAACTGCTGATTGCTATCAGTGGACTGTCTCATATGAGTCAGTCGGTACTGAAGCAATGCCAAGAGCGTGGAAATGTTCAAGTCAGAAGTTTTGGTTGGGTCATTCAGGTTAAAGTAAATGAAATGGGGTTTAATGAACTAAAAATAAGTCCCACTTTAATGGAGAGGTATAGTGAGGATTTAACTATATATACAGATGCATCTAAACTAACTGATAAAAGAATGGGTGTTGCTTATGTCATTCCAAAATTAAACATTAAAGTTGGAAAAAGAATGAGTGATGATTTAGCAGTTTACACAGCGGAATTGATTGCTGTGTGGCTAGCTTTGCTTTGGGTGGAGGACAATAGGCCAAGGAAGGCAGATTCCAGCTCAGCTTTAATCAGTATTAAAACATTTCAGTCAAAATCAAGGCAACACATTGTGTATGATATACTGCAAGCTGCAAATAATCTAATAAAGTCAGGAATTAATATAACTCTGGTATTGTACCAGCTCATATAGGAGTAATAGGAAACGAGTTAGCAGATAAAAGTGCTAAGCAAGCAGCTAGACATTCTAATATAGATGTTGAAGTGCACTACAGCAAAGAAGAAATTAAAAGTATGGTCAAAAACATAGTTAAGGGTAAATGGCAAACATTATGGGACGGTGGGCAGACTGGAAGACAGTTCTATAACATTCAGAATAAAGTGGGAAAGAGCAGAAATACAAACAGAAGCAAGGAAGAGGAGGATGTATTTTCTAGAATGAGGTATGGACACACACGTCTAAATAAAACTTTGTTAATAATGAAGAAGCATGCTGATGGCAACTGAATTCTGTGGTAGTCCAGAGACTATAGAGCATGTTATTGTACACTGTAATAAATATCAGGAAGAAAGACAAAGACTAGTCTTACAATTACAAGGAGAACAGATGAGGCTAAACTTCTGCAAAAAAAACACAGGGGAAATGAGTGTAAACTACGTAATTGGCTTCCTGAGGAATACAGGACTAATAAAAATAATTTAGTATGATCTTTTTGTTTGTTTTGTTTTGATTGGTTTGTTTCGTTATGTTTGTTTGTGTGTTTGTTTTATTTGTTTGCAACCTATTAGGGAAGGTTAGACTCCAGTACCACACTCCAGTCCAGTTGGTGGCGGTAATGCACCATTAAAGTTAGTTGCCAACCGCCATAAAAACCTGAAGAAGAAGAAGAAGAAGAAGCGGACCGTCTCGTCAGCTAATAGTGCCGATATGAATTAGCGGTTCACTTAACTGCAGAATTCGGTAAACTCCAGGTTGCTGTCCATAGAGGACAAGTTGGCGGCTCTGCAGTCGAACAACTGTGCGGGAGAGACTAACTCCAAGAAGAGAAGACGGGTGCAGAATCCCAAGCTTAGGTAAGAATATGTTCGGTGACTGCTAGCTAAGCTAAAAGTAGCCTAGCCTACAACCAAATCTAAGATTAGCCTAGTAGCCTTGCAAAAGAACAAGCTTTATTAAAGTGTATTTTCATTTACAGGAAGCAGTATGCCGTCTTCACAACTCGGAGACAAATTGCAGGCGCTATGAACCGGAGCGAGGCGGTGACCTCCTATTTGCTCGGAGCCATGTCTGCAATTCCAGATTGACACGATGTTGATAAAGATGACATTATCTGTAAGTGACTTGTTTTTACTGCTTCTCCTTCCTTGTTTAATGTTATTGTGACTTGCGTTTGATTTTTATTCATACCACTCTCATTTAATTATTTTCTAACCTGGCGAAGAAGATGGCGTTGTTGGCGTGGTCTCTGGATGGATTGGACGGCCGCCGCCATTTCGTAGGCCGGTGTTGTGCGCAATTCTGTTTCCCTGTGTCGGGAGCGCACTTTGCAGCCGTTTTCCCGGCGCTTCTAGTTGATTTCTCGGTAAAACAAATCCTATAATCATGTCAAGGTTGTAACATTCAGTTTAATCGGCAGCTGTTTACAAAATTGTAAAATAAAAATAAATAAACGGTCTTTCAGGCATCTCCCGAAAACTTTGAGAAATAAAGAGCAAATGTTTCTAAATTCTCAAAAATTATGTGTGATGGGATGTAGTATACTAGAAATTTCCTTAATCCAGTAAACTGTCATATTTTATATTACAAAGGGATGTACTGGGAAGTCTACACTCTTGTGTTTTCAGGAAGTCTTAGGCTGTTTCTCAATTCACGAGAACGCGCTCGCATTCTCGTGAATTGAGAAACAGCCATAATGTTTGTGTCCTGCTATCAGCCATCCCATCCTCCTCTTTCAGCAATGTAAAATCATAAATACACAGTAGGTGCTGGAATAGTGTTTTATGGCTTACTTTTATTTGTCAGGTTAAAGTGACAAAAGTTGGAAAAAGACCGTTTATCTTGCCATTTATAACACAATACAGCGTAAGAAGACATAGTTTGTTTATTTTTATTCTACAATTTTGTAAACAACTGCCGATTAAACTGACTGTTACAACCATGACATGATTATATGAGTTGTTTTACCGAGAAATCAATTAGAAGCGCCGGGAAAACGGCTGCAAAGCGCATTCCCGACACGGGGGAAACAGATTTTCACGGGGGAAACAGATTTTCACGGGGGAACAGAATTGCGCACAACACCGGATCTCTCTGAACTCTGTGTGAAGCTGCAGTCCCGGTTAGAGGCGACGCCGAAGTACAGAGCCACGCACAGTAGGCGTCTGCACATCGGACCTGCCTCAGAAAGAACGCCGCCAGCAGTTACCTACAACCCCGAGGAGGCAAACGGACAGTTCACGGAGTTGTAGTTTTTGGATCCTCGCGTTGTATATAGTTGTTTGTTTTAATAAAGCTCTTTCTTTGCATAAACATGTTCCTGGCAAATGTTCATTTCCTGTATAAATTCATTCATATCCTTGATGGTAGCCTAATAATAGTGTAGTAGCCTACATAGGATAACATGAATATACAGCATAATATGAATGAATAAATATATATATATATATATAATAAATATATATAAATATATATATATATGTAAATAAGTTATTGGGGATCTGCCAACCAATCAGGAGTGATTTTACTTGTTTGAAAGAAGTGGTTCCATCCAATACTCAGTAAGAACGTTCAAGCCTGGCCTGGCCACGTGTGGTTTTGCTGCCAATCAGGAGCGATTTTACTTATTTAAAAAAAGTGGTTTCAGCCAATACTGAGTAGGTTATTCAAGCCAGACCTGGCCAGCCGCGCGGGTTCGCTGCATTCATATGCTAATTAGGGCCATTAGTACAGCTGATCGCTCTCCACATACGTCAGAGTCCGGTTCCGACAATTTGTGGCACTGAAAACGGCAACAAGCGCGGGTTGCAAATTGTCGTTAACTGCCGAAAATGAGGGAGATCTGCGGTAGTTTACGGGGACGAAAATCTCACTTTTCATGCAGTGAGAGAGGTTCAAAAGTGAGCCACTCTGACTTGAACAGGTCAGCACAGCCCTTCTACTCCCAGAGAGCATCAACTGCTTCTTACTCTGGACTCACAAATGAACACCTGGCACAGTATTTGGCTCGGCGGGACCTGGTGAGTTCAAGTTTATATCACTTTGATGATCAGCCTGAACATTATCGTGCTTGGCAGTCGTCATATATCAGCGCCACTCAAGGGCTAGGCCTTACAGCTACCAAGGAATTAGACTTAATGACAAAATGGCTTGGTAAAGAATCCGGCAATCATGTCAGACGTCTACGGTCAGTGTACATAACAAACCCAGTCATAGCACTCACAAAGGCCTGGGAACGCCTCCAGGAATGTTATGCAGCACCTGAAATAATTGAAAAGGCCCTTTTTGACCGGCTCGATAATTTCCTGAGAGTGTCAGCAAAAGAACGGATGAAGCTCCAGGAACTAGCAGATTTGTTAATGGAAGTGCAGTGCACCAAGGAGGATGGCTACCTCCAAGCTCTTTCCTACCTGGACACCGCACGCGGCATCGAACCCATAGTCGCAAAATTCCCCAATGGGCTTCAAGAAAAATGGATTTCGGCTGGTTCAAAACACAAAGAAGAAAATGGAGGAAGATTTCCACCATTTGAGTTCTTCAGCAAGTTTGTGCGCAAAGAAGCTCATAAAAGGAATGATCCTAGCTTTGCTATCCTAGGTACCAACGGCTCACCTGCAAAGTCTGAAAAACCCTACTTTAAAAGCACAAAGAACCCTTTGCATCACTCTAACAAAGCTTGAAAAAGAAGCCAGAGGTGAAGCAGCAGTATGTTGCTTACATGAAAAAAATATGGAGAATGACCATGCAGAGGTCGCTCCAGCACTAGAAAACTACGAAGAATGTTGGTACCTGCCAACCTTTGGGGTGTACCACCCTCAAAAACCCGACCAAATTAGGGTAGTGTTTGACTCTACTGCCAAACACTTAGGTGTTTCACTCAATGATGTACTGCTTACAGGCCCTGACCTCAACAATTCTCTGCTCGGAGTCCTGATGCGGTTCCGTAAGGAAAAGGTTGCTGTCTTGGCAGACATACACCAGATGTTCCACTGCTTTTTGATGCGAGAGGACCACAGAAATTATCTGAGACTCCTATGGTACCAAAACCATTATGTGAGAAATTAAATAATAGACTACAGAATGAAAGTGCATGTTTTCGGCAACAGTCCGTCCCCAGCCGTAGCCATCTACCGACTCAGGAGAGCAATTAGAGAGGGAGCACGAGAACATGGGTTAGACACTGTCGACTTTGTGGAGCGCCACTTCTATGTGGACGACGGCCTTCATTCCATGATGCTGAAGCCATAGACTTGCTGAGCAGAACACAGATGTCACTGGCTGAGTCAAGCCTCAGGCTCCACAAGTTTGCCTCCAACAGCCAAAGGCTGAGAAGAGACTTTTCCATCAGAAGACTGTGCTGCAGTTGTGGAGGATGTGGATCTAAGCGGAGTGGCTGCACCAACTCAACGCAGCCTGGGTCGCCTGTGGGAGATGGCATGTGACGCATTCACCTTCTCTGTAGCAAACACCATCAAGCCATTCACTCGCTGTGGTGTCCTCTCAACGGTAAACAGTGTTTTTGACCCCTTGGGTTTTCTGGTTCCAGTCACAATCCAAAAGAGGCTCCTCCTTCGGGAACTCACTTCTGAGCTTTCTGAGTGGGACGTACCACTACCTGAAGACAAATTCAGTAAATAGAAAGCCTGGCAAGAATCATTTCAGGAGCTGAGACACCTTCATGTACCAAGGACATATATGTCAGCTTTACTAAACAAGGCAGTGCATACAGAGCTCTGTGATTTTTCTGATGCATCAATCAAAGCCATTTGTGCTGTGGCATATTTAAAGACCATACAAGAAGACGGACAAACTCAAATTGGGTTTGCCATGGCCAAGTCAAAACTTGCACCTCAGTCTGAACTAACTATTCCAAGGCTCGAACTCTGTGCAGCAGTCTTAGCTGTCGAAATGACAGACTTAATCCATGATGAATTGGATTTGAAGCTGGATTCCACAAACTTCTATACTGACTGCATAGTGGTCCTTGGCTATATCTATAATGAATCCAGACAATTCTATGTCTATGTCCATAATAGAGTTCAGCGCATTCACCAAACCACAAAACCTGAGCAATGGCACCATGTGCGCACAGAGGATAATCCTGCAAACCATGCATAAAGGTCTATTCCTGCCTCACTCTTGGCACAGATTGCATGGGTACAAGGCCCTAACTTCTTGCTCAACTCTCCCCACGAAACAGATCCAGTTCAGTCCTTCAACCTGGTCAAACCAGAATTGGACTTGGATATCCATCCACAAGTGAGGAGCTATGCCACAAAACTGCAAGCGAAAGGCCTCAGCACAGAACGCTTTCTTAGGTTCTCCAGAACCTTAGAAAATTTGCCTCCAGAATGCCTTCAAACTTACCCTCCATTTACATATGTGGGATTAGATGTCTTTGGATCCTGGTGTATTACTGCCAGACGAACAAGAGGAGGACAAGCTGAAAGCAAACGGTGGGCTGTATTGTTCTGCTGTATGAACTCCATAGCCATCCACATTGAGGTCATTGAGTCAATGGACACTTCAAGCTGTTTTAACGCTTTGAGGTGTTTCTTTGCCATAAAAGGACAAGAGACAAGTTCAGGCTCTTGCCAATAGATTCTGGAGTCGCTGGAGACGAGAGTACTTGTCAAACTTGCAGTGTCGAAAGAAATGGACCAAATCTTACCAAAACCTGCAAGTAGATATTGTCCTTCTGAAAGACAGTCAAGCTACCCGCAACAACTGGCCCATGGCTATTATCATAAAGGCCTTCCCTGGAGAAGATGGAAGGGTGAGGAAGGTGGAATTGAGGACCGCAAGTCAGGGACATTCAAAGACTTTCTTCAGACCAGTCACAGAAGTTGTCTTACTTCTAACTAAAGACTCATGTTCCGAGACTCATGTAGTTCATCTGGGTCAATAAATGACCTCGCAGAGGTCAGGCGGGGAGTGTGTTGCCTTTCAGGCATGAATCTGAAAGGACCTTTGTTTTGAATGAGCTGTTATTTTGTAGTGCCATTTTCACTGTGAATGGATTGAAACACATGCCGAATGTTTTTTTTTTTTAACTCCGTTCCATGCTTTTTGGAATCAGATCTGCAGTGAACGGGATTCACTGAATTATTCTGATTATGTTCAACCACGTTTGTTTTGTCTTTTGTTTACTTTTGCATGTAAATAGTTCGTTAGCTTAGCTTCTTTTTACCTTCATTTTGCTTAGTAGTTTAGTTAAGTTTCACTAGCCTAGTAGAGAGGATTTACTGATTGAAATATTGTGTTAATTCAGATAAACAGCATTACATAGTGATGTTCTCTGGATGTTCATTTTATTTCTGTTATTAAATTCTTGAACTTGAAAAGAAGTTGTCACTCCTTTATTCTGAAGGTTTTGCTGTTAAAAGATCGCTAGTGGTCAAATTCATCCCTTTCAACCATTGTTGATGCTTAACAGCTGATTATCACTAGACAATAATTGTTTAATAAACATTAAATTACTTTAAAACAGTGTATAATTGCACTATAATATACAGTTATTTGTAATAAATGAGAATACTGTTAAAAAGGTACTTTATCTCAGTGTTGTGCCATATTAACGTCATGATGAATATTTGAGGTCAGATTGAATTCTGACCACACAGCCACAAAGGAGAGAGAGTCAACTGGGACGGCCCTTCACTGAGCAGGGGTCCCCTGCTGCTATGAAACTTTCCTCCCAAGGGGGTGGACCTGTTTCTATTGAATTTGCATGTTATCTAAGCCATTACAAGGCCTTTGTTGGGCAGTAGTATAAAGCTTTATACCCTAGAGGTTAGGGTTACGGTACATGAAATGAGCCTGTCTCCGGCTGGAGACAGGTAGGGCACTGTCCGTCCCTCCGTAGGTTCCCGCCCCCCAAATCTTTTTTGGGAGGAGTTCCTCCCATAGTGGACGGTGGTCCAGCCGGAACCACCACGAGAAGCCATTGCTGTGGCTAATTGCTCCGAGTGGAAGAATGACAGAAAAAAGAAAAAACTAAAGAAAAAACTCCTCAAAGGAAGTAATTATTTTTTTACATTTTTAAATGTTTTTAATTTTTTTTAACAATAAAAAGAAATGAATGTGCTTAGCTGCGCCGTTTCGGTCCTTGCCGGACCTTCCTCAGGCAAGTAGAGCACACTGTGTTAGTGAATGTGGCTTTAACAGCTCTATGTGGAGATGTGTCTTGTCCGAAAGGTGTTTTTAAGTTTTTCAATGTATTTTAATGGTGTTTTTTAGTATTTCAATCCATTTTAATGTTGTTTTTTAGTATTTTAATAAATTTCGAGGGTGTTTTAGCCTAATTTGTTGGATAATGAATTCTGCCATAATTGACTTGAATGTGAAATAATGGATAATTGGAAAAATATATAAAAGATTGACAAATTGTTTTATGTAATTTGTTTGTTTTACATTTGTTTTTTTAGAGTGTTAATTTTAGAATTTAGAATAGGGTTATGGTAAGGGGGCAGGGGTTGGGGTTGGGGTCAAGCTCTTTTTGGTTCCTTTGCGATCCTTATATTTGACTTTTGTCGGTTTACCTTGAAAAACAGTAATTTGGTAAGAGATTAAATTATCGAAAGAGTTGGCTTCTTGCGAAAAGAGGAGAAAGAGACTCGCTTGCTGGTGTCCTGTGGGTGCTGAGGTAGGTGTGTTAAAGTCACGGTGCGTAGTTCTCATCATTACCAAGTGTGTAACCACTTACAAAACCACGGTGACCTTATCTTACCATGTGAGACTTCTTTGAGTGGCTATTGTACTGCACCGTAGTGCTGGAACACTTGGGTATAGGGGCGAAAGACTAATCGAACCATCTAGTAGCTGGTTCCCTCCGAAGTCTCCCTCAGGACAGCTGGCGCTCAGCCTCGCAGTTTTATCTGGTAAAGCGAATGATTAGAGGTCTTGGGGACGAAACGATCTCAACCTATTCTCAAACTTTAAATGGGTAAGAAGCCCGGCTCGCTGGCTTGGAGCCGGGCGTGGAATGCGAGCTGCCCAGTGGGCCACTTTTGGTAAGCAGAACTGGCGCTGCGGGATGAACCGAACGCCGGGTTAAGGCGCCCGATGCCGACGCTCATCAGACCCCAGAAAAGGTGTTGGTTGATATAGACAGCAGGACGGTGGCCATGGAAGTCGGAATCCGCTAAGGAGTGTGTAACAACTCACCTGCCGAATCAACTAGCCCTGAAAATGGATGGCGCTGGAGCGTCGGGCCCATACCCGGCCGCCGCCGGCAACCAGAGCCTCGAGGGCTAGGCCGCGGTGAGTAGGAGGGCCGCCGCGGTGAGCACGGAAGCCTAGGGCGCGAGCCCGGGTGGAGCCGCCGCAGGCGGACTCGTCGGTTTACCCAGAGTGTTGCACAACCAGTAAAAAATACAAGAAGAAGATAAAGAAGAAGATAAAAACTAATAAAAAAATGTACACAGCACAATAAAATCAGATTAAAAAGGTACAATCAATGTCAGATTCCCAATGTGTTAAAAGCCAGATTAAAAGTGCGCTTTGAACTGAAGTTTAGCTCGTCTTATATGGAGAGGCAGAACTATGTAACAAAAGAAAAAAATGTCTCGCTTATCTGCAGGATTTTGATGAAGCAGTATTGTCTGTTTCCTGTTAGAGATCAAACAGCAGCTGTCACATCTCTCCACCTTTCAGTGGCAACAACTAATCAGAGTTCCAGAGCTTCGGGGCCAGAACAGAAAACGCTCGATCACCTCTCAATTTCCTCTGTGATTTAGGAAGCACCAGCAGCAGCATCTGGTTGCATAACTATTGACTCACCTGAGCCATGTTGTACTCCACTTACCTTCGTTTTAGTTTTGATGCAGATAAAAAGGTGGTACATGCCTTTTCAAAGGGTTTTCAAAACTTTATCAAGTTGGAGCCCGCATCAAGTTAAATAACCCGTTATAAAATCCAGAGCATACAACCGCTGGCCAAGTGGGTCAGCTGCTGGTTTGTGTCTGTAAATAATTTTCAACAGAGCTCAGGATTTTATTGTAGAGACACATCCAAAGGGGTTGCATGGGAAATATCAGCATTGCCACACCCTTCCCTGGAAAATAGCTTTATCATGCTGGCTTATCCGCATGTAAGTGTTTAGCGTTACTATACTGAGATTGCACAACCAATGCTATTCAGACAGAATCAGCAGCAGCAACAACGCTTTTGATTTGCCATCCTCATAAGGAACAATGTTTAACTGCACAGTAGGACGGGAGTTATGTAAAGCTTACACAGGCATATTATTCAAGTTTATTGATGAGAGGTCGAAAGATGATCTGATGACCGCTCAATCAGATCACCCAAAATAAACCTCGGAACAGAGATTAGTCATTAGGGTGAGCTAAGGTGAGGCTTGTGCTATTTAAAAATGAAAGCTCTGTTACTACCTTACAATAAGATTTCCTTTATGAATGAATGATAAAAAGCATAAAACCAGTTATTAATACAGTTATTAATAATCCAACAACTATTAATAGGGAATTATTTCAATGCTAGGAAATAGGGTAAAAGTGGGAATGGTCTGCATTAGGATAAGAAAACTCACTAATGGTTGTCTTACTGGTTGTTACTGGTTAATAAAGGGTCAGAAGCTTAAATCATAATTGCATATTCTTTTAAACCTACATTTATGCAACCCTTTAATGATCCTTTTTTAGTGTGAGTAAGATTAGGTGTACCGTGGTAACACTTTACATTATGTTGATCAAATGAACTAATAAGTAGCCGCTTGTCTTTTACTTCATCTGTGTTTTTCGTTTCAGTAAGATACAACAGGTTTAGTCTATCGCTATTTATATAAAAAACACCTCAATGTGTGTTATCAGCTGCCAGAATGTTATAAACTAAAAAAATATATATTTCTATTTCACAATTCATTAAATAAAAGTAATTTACTCGTAATTTCATATGCATGAAGGAATATGTAACAAAGGAAAATTGTGTTTTACTTATGTGCAGGATTTTTGATGAAGTAATATCCTTGGTTTCCTGTTAGAGATCAAACAGCAGCTGTCACATCTCTTCATCTTTCAGCAGCAAAAATGAATCAGCTTGACTTCCTTGGTCAGTCATGCCTCTCCACCAGCGTGCGCTCAGAGTTTCCATGGTAACCAGCTGCTCATTGAATGCATAGTAATTTCCGGGTTTTTTTTCTCTCCTTGGAAGTGTTTCTGTATTTAGATGTGTACGTTGCTGCTAAGAAATTAATGTTGAGTCCATGTATGATTGATACATATGGCCTTGTTTTTATTTTTAACATCATCTTTGTTCTGGACAATGTCATTGACAGAGTTATGGCCATGAACTTCATATTCTATAATTTTAATCCTATAAATTATACTAGAAATTCAGCACCAGACTCCCTCTCTCCCCAGATAAAGCCACTAATGTGGCTACTTCTCCCATTACTTCTTTGTCCTCATCATAGAAAGCACACCTGAACAAGTGCTTTGTCCTCTCAAACCCGGTCAGGGTGTCTGCTCATGATAAACCTGCTGCTGCTTCGCCGTGTCTCCTATTAAAAGGGAGTGGTTTCTTTTCACTATCACCATATTCTTGCCCTAAATGAGAGATTGGTGCCAAGTAAATGGCCCTGGTGCCATCAGTCTTATGTAGATTACTCTGCGAATTCTCAAGATACACTAAATTTGAAAGTTGTTTTTTATAACTAGTTTTGAATTGACAATTAATCATATTGGAATCTGTCTACGTGGTTGGACTGTATTATTTATGAGAGCTTAAACACTCTAACTTGCTATTGAGATTCCACTTGCACAATGTTCAGTCATTCATGGCCTGAATAACTGGACATTGATTTCCTTTCCTTCCTCTGGATACAAATCATGTCTGTCTGTCTTGGGGCTTTATAAACTGAATGGAATTCAACTAAATTGTTAGGAAATGATTTGAATTACTTTAAAAATTTGAGTGTTACGCTTTAGGGGAACACTAAAGAAGACTTGACTACTTTCAAGCATTTTATCAGTATTACTGATGTTTGATTTATTAAGTGCTGCCAAAGCAGAAAAAAAACTGTAAGAACTGTCTACCTATCTTGTGAGATGAGCATGAATTTGTAGATTTTCAAAGGACAACTTTTCATTCATCAGCTTTTAGCGGTAGAAAATGACCACTCAGAGCTATCAATAGTTTGAGATTGTGTTAAAGAAAGACTATGCTGCTAATATGCAAGAAACAAGCGATGTTGTTCATTTAAAATTATACTAAACTGTCTTGTTTGTACCGCCATGCCCCTTAATACTGGCATTTATTTTTGACAGTAAGAATCCCTGGGGAGACGGCACATCTACGACCAAACTTAAAGCCTCTGCTGAAGGTATGTAGAAAATATATCAATTCTTACATGATTATATGAGAGAGACACGTTTCCCTCTCCCTTAGCAGTCTGGTATCACATATGACTGTTAGACGTCTGAAACAGCTGGGAAACGGACCAAGGACGATCATAGTCCTGAATGTAAAGTTTCTCCACGTTATATTAAGAAAAATATGAAAGGAGAGAAAAAAGTACAGTGGCTAATGTGTTGTTATTTTTCTGCACTGTGGAGTTTTTTTTTTGTTTTGTTTTTTCATCAGAACGCTGCCTTCAAACCCTACAAGGCAAAGAAGTTTCTACATCTGCATTTGTTCTAAATAAGGAGGTTTGTCAGGTGTCATAGAAAACCTTCTCAGCCCCGCACAGAAAACAAACTCCTTCTGATTTGAGTTACATGTCTAACGCTTCATCCATTCTCCTCAGAAAAAAAACAAATCTGCTGATCTTTTTGGAAAAGAGCACCATTGTGGATGTATCTGCAAGGCAAATCCGCACGTGTTCCCTGCATCAGCGTGTGTGAAGGCCGGTATTTGCCTATCTGCATGACTGTGCCGTCGCTGCCCTGTCTCGGCAGGTCGTGTGGGTGGGACACGACCACGATCCCTGACACCTGCAGGGATGAATCAGCTTGTGTTTCGGCTCAAACGGACTCCACGCCCCTCGGTGTTGCCAAAATAAAACTGTTACCAAGTTTTCTCCACAACAATGTAAGACTAATTTTGCACTTAATCAGTGAAATCATCATTTGAAAACAGCTTAGTTGTTTACAAAAATAGAATCTGAAGCGTGCCTTCAAAGACGCTGCCTTTAAAAGCTGTAATATCACAACTGACGTAAATCATGGCAAAAATAAATTTTTAAATAAATTAAGATGATAATAATAATAAAAAACTTATACAAGTTAAGTATATGTGAATTTGAAATAAAATAAAACAAATACTGTATATTTTGATAGTTTTTAAACTTTTAAATTTAACCCGTACTTGTTTTCCTGTGTCTTATGCTCAACTTAAACATTTGAATCAAATCAACTTGATTAAATGTCACCACTAAGGTCCTGTGATCGTGTCAGGATCTGGTCCTCTTCCCACACGTGCTTCCATCGGTCACTGCTGTCTTTCCTCATGGCGCTTCCAAATGATTTTCAGATCCTATCACTGTACAGTTATCTCATATTAGTTCCCACGCTTTCCCTCAGGTCAGGTAAATCCCTCAATCGGAGGCAACCCACAATCGTAAACGTCACTGAGCAGCTGACATTTATCAGTGCCACACAGAGGCTACAGAGGTGCAGACATTCCTGGAATGTGTTACAGGTTCGAATGGCCCGGGGTCGCATGTTGCCGCTCCACCACGGGCGGGCGTGGGAGGGAGCTTCTGTGGTGACATAACTGAGGAGGAGAGGCATAAAGTTCAGACGGCAGCAGCAAAACAAGCAGAGCAGAGCAGCAGCAGCAACAAGTGAGCAGCCAGCGGTCTCTGCAGAGCCTCATCCACACTGTACCAGCCATGCCTTCTCACAGCAGCCTTCTGCTTCTGGTCACCGTTTGGGCCTCAGTTCAGGACGGTAAGTCTTCTACCTCTAACAATTTTTTGGAAGTTTTGAAATGGTTTCATTTAAAACACATTTTAATCCAATTTTCGTGTAAATTATAAAGCGTATCTTAAATATTTTGCCACTACCACTTGTATCAAGCTTTAAAAAAAAAACACTCAAAACACATTGTGCTTATTATGTTTAAGTTTTCCTCCCTAATTTCAGCTCAAAACCATCAAACTATAAAATGCTTACAAGACATTGGACAATGATTCAGCTTTTATTCTTTTATGCAAACTCATTTTCATTCTGCCTCACCTTTAACAGTCAAATCTTTACTGTCCTCTTAAGCAAAACATGATAATATCTCGAGGAAACAAAAACCCTGAATTTCCTTAGGACGTTTCTGTTTTTAGCAGGTTATTTATTTATTTTATTTAGACAGGCTTTAATTACAGCTCATCTCTTCCTCCTATAAGATTTACAAATATTTTTTCTAGGTTTTAATCAGATTTTTGTTTATTTTCTTAATGCCAAAATGCTTTGTTTTAATTGTGCGATAGCGAAAATGTTGACATTCTTTTTGTGGTAAAAGGTCGTAATGAAAAAAAAGGTGTCCTTTTAGAGTTGTGAACAAGCTGTTATAACTTAGATTTGTCGGTTCACTGATATATTTAGACAAAGAAAGAAAGAAAAACACTCTAATTAAAGTTAATTTGTGATTACATTTTCCGTAAAAACTGATAAAAAAAAAATCATCCTAAAACAGTTGTAACAAAATGCAGTAAATCCCGTTTGTAAAGGGCTGTGGAGTTTAAGCGGTGTTCGCTTAGCCTCTCTGTTTTAACACTTCAGGTTTGGGTCTCCCAGTTGTGAAGCAGCCGGAAGCAGAAGCCGTCAACGGCGTGCCGACTCACCCGGTGAGGACCAAGCGCTGCGCCTGCAGCAACCTCCTGGACTCGGAGTGCCACTACTTCTGTCACCTGGACATCATCTGGGTCAACACACCCAGGTGGGCTATAAAGGAAACATTGAATAGCTAGTGCATTTTTTTATTAGATACTAAAAGGGCCTGCCATACCCTGCACAGTGCCTGAACCCTTAGCAGTGACTTTGCTTGTTTAGAATGGAGTTAATGCCTCCACTTTGAGCCTAGAAACCTCTGAATAACCCACCTATCATTATTGCTGTACAATTAAACAGGCAGCCTCAGGGGAACAGGGAGCAAAGTCTGCAGAATGTTTATGTCACCGAGGTTGTCTTTATATCCACAGCAAGACAACCATTTATGGCCTAGGTGGGGGTTTGCTGCGACGCAAAAGGTTCGCCGGGCGCTGCACCTGCGCCAGGCTCGATGACGAGACCTGCACCAGTTTCTGCCGTCTCCGGTGAGTTGGGCCTCCGAGCATTCCTCACTGGGCATCAGCTAGAAAGAAACAGTTTGTACAGGTAGTTAATAGTGAGAAGGACAGGGAGTGGTGGGGTGTGAGACGGCATGTTCTATATTTAGCCCAAATGTGCGTCAAGCGGCCTTCGTGTCTACAGGTGTGAGCATCAAAACAGTCCTGCTGGGGCCTGAAGAAGTGGGGGCAGACACAAAGTCTGCAGAGGGTTCATTTCCATTTGCCCTGAGGAAGCACCTGTGTGGGAGGCACTGAAACCTTTAGTCACATTCCCCCGAAATGGCTGCGCTGTAATGGCAGCGCCTTAAATCCAAAGAGACAGCAAGCTGAAGAGTCTCGCATTTCCTTTAAAAGGTTAGAATATCGTTCAGACGTTTACCCGTTTTGTCATGTTGCAACCACCAATTTGAAGGTGTTTTATTGGGACATTTATGTGATAGACCAATAAAATGTGAGAATTGGTCCACAGTCTTACATGTTTTGCATGTAAAAACCATAAAACGGTGGTGGGTATAGCCCCCTTAGGTCAATGCTTTGTGGAGCCTTTTGCTGAAAATGCAGCTGTCATTTTTCCTCGTGGAAAGAGAACCCTCCCCCCAGCTTCAAGTCTTTTCCAGCCTCTAACTGGACACGATCTCCAAGTGTTTGGATCCTGATTTTCTTTTGTGTTTTCAGAGTTTCCTTGTTGTTCATTTAGGTCTTGCAATGTTAGTTCATGTTTATGTGTTCAGTTTCCATCTTTATTCTTGTGTTCTGTTCTTTGTATATATAGTTTTATTTCTCTTACATCTCTGGTTATCTCTTCCTCTTGGTTTATAGTTTCAGTTTCCTTGTTTAGCTCATTTTGTGTTAATTAGTGTCTCTCCCTCAGCTTCCTTACTTTGCTTCTGTCACAGCTACTCGAGATCTCCTCTGTTTGTTTGCTCGTTCTGGTTTAGGTGTCATTTCTCCATCCCTACTCTTTACTTAAGCTCACTGGTTATCCATGTTCATTGGTGTATTGTCCTGTTCAACTCCCGGTTATTTTCTGTGCACTTGTATTTTCTACCTCTGACTATGCCTATGCTTTATGTTGTATTCTCTTTGTGTAGAACCCCCCACATCATGATGCTGCCCCCGCCATGTTTCATCATGGGGAGGATTGTCAGAACAATGTGCAGCATCCCACAAACATCATGTTTTGTCTGTAGACCAAAACATTATATTTGATCCAATCTGACAAGACCATCTCTTTTCCAAATCTTTGCTGTGTTACCTATATGATTTATGGCAAGCAGCAAACAAGACTTAATATGTTTTTGTTGGTTTTTTTTCAACAATTCTTCTTGCCGGCCATCTTTAAATGCCAAATTTATGGACCCCACAGCTAATAGTTGTCCTTTCACCAATTATTCTACCTGAGCTGTGGATTTCTGCTGCTCCTCCACAATCAGAACTGTCTTCTTGGCTACTTCTCCTGTCTGTTTAGGTGATGGTAGCTGTGCCACACAACATGGTTAACAGTGAACATGTTAAGACATATTACAGGTC
This sequence comes from Fundulus heteroclitus, assembly GCF_011125445.2. NCBI lineage: Eukaryota > Metazoa > Chordata > Actinopteri > Cyprinodontiformes > Fundulidae > Fundulus > Fundulus heteroclitus. Next base: position 18,356,432 of record NC_046363.1, on the reverse strand, counting down.
CATGGAGTTAAATGCATTCTCTGGGATTTAAAAGAACATTTACACTGCAATGACTTTGCTGCATTGCAGTTTATTTTTTTGCTAAGTTGTCTGTTTCCTTGTCTGCAGCCCTGAAATCCAGTCTGTGAAGAGGCCTCAGCTTGACACACTCAACACCTTGATGTGAGTTTAAGAAAATATCAATAAAAGACTCTATAAGTCACATTTTTATTTTACCTGGATTGATCATTCATTAACTCCCTGACCTCTCCTCTCTTTCAGAGCTGGAGCCAAGGACTCAAACCCGGCACTAGACGTAGAGCATTCAGGCGGAGAACAGTCGTCCCAGGCTGAGCGGAAGAACGCCTGATGAACAGCGGAGCTGCAGAAGCAGTAGGAGCGTAAGAGAAAGAAAGAAGGAGCAGAAGGCGAGCATCTGAACAAATGACCCTCCTTTGGCTGAGAGGGGTCTCTAAGAGATGTGTCCGATCCGGGAAGGCTGCATATTCTGTTTGTTCCTGCGAACAGAGAGGTGGAAAAACATGCCGAGGTCTGCAGGTACGCAGCAGAAACAGATGTGGAGGGTCGGAGGTGGTGAAAACGCTACGGGGTTATATTTAACTCTGGATGTGGAGCCTATGGGAGCTGAGGCAACTGAGGCACAGCCCTAAAAGGAAAGGAGCCACCGCATGAATACAAGCATGGAGATATGGAACATACATGCTATGTTTGCTTCAATATTGTCAACTTATTTTATATATTTCTAAGAAATATCAGCTTCAATTTGCATTTCTAATAGGATAGATTTTTAATGTAATTCCGTCCTTTTTGTTTATGAAAACTAAATATGTTTCTGTATCATAAAAAAGAATAAAAAAACAAGATTCATTCAAGTTTGATATGCCTCAGTCTTCTTGAATCCGGAATAAAAAAAATCAAAGCACAAAAAATATACAATGTTGTTTTCTATGCCAAAGTAAATCAAGTAACTCATGAGAAGAAGAATTCAAAGGAGCACAAATTCGCATTAGAGGAACATGTGTGACTCAATTGTGTGTCAAGCAAACACATTTCTGGGTTCAAAAGGAGGCCTTGCATGGATGAATGGCTCAGGAATTTACCGCTTCAAATCAATAACGAGTTTACCTGCTATTCAGAGGCGGCAAGAGCCATGTTATCACAGGGATCTGTGGAAAGAATGCCTCGTTTTGTAAGCCGGGGAGGCACAAAAATACCCTGTCACTCTGTGTTTTTCTCTGATTGCTTGCACTGCGCACACAGTGCAAGCGCACCTGAATATGCAAGGAGGTCGATGAAGGTTTGCACGACAGCAGCAGCTGACTCTTGATGAGCATCTATTTTTAAGAAGTGGGTTGCCTTGCTTGACTGTATTTCAGGTCATTCTTTACATACTTGGGCTTTTCTTTATAGAGACCCCCTGCAGCCATCCTTCCCTGACAGGCCTGAACAAAGCCACAGGCTGCCTGCTTCCAAAGCGGATTGCAATTAGCGCTCGCACGCAGAGGATGCTCTGCAATGCTTTGAATGGCCATGACAACGCTCTGCATCACTGGTTTGTCATGAAACTACAGTCTTTTGCTTTTGTAAATTGAGGAAAGTCTCTCTGCGGTAACTGTGGACTCTTGTTGTGATTTTCTTTTTTTTTCTCAGTTGCCAAGAGCCGGTCATAATGATAACGCTATCAGAAGAAGCGATTATCTTGTAAATGTGTTATCAGGTTGAATAAGATATGCATACCATAAAACATTTTGACTATCCTATGTGACGAAACACGACCACCATGTGCTTCAGGAGCCAAACTCTGTCCATGGTGCTGGCACAGAGACGCAGGAATCCTCCTAGCAGCAGCACAAGTTACAGGGAGAGGTGTAACGCGTTACAGGGTAAACTATGGAGACAAATTTCTGCCAAAACGTTGCACACAAAAAAAAGTTTTGCACACAAACAAAACTTGTTTGCACACAAAAAGATTTGTTTCACACAAAAAAAATGTTTTGCAAACTGTTCGCCAACCTTGCACTCAAAATATCATTTATAAGTTTTCCTCGAGCACAAAACGGTCTCTGCTCGCACAAAGCAGCCTCTGCTCGAGTACGAAACAATCCCACTACCGCTGCGGTAAATTTGTGCCAAAAGTCACGTGATGCATTGAGTTGTTGTTGTTGTTGTTGTTGTTCAGACTTCCCGACAGCAGGGGGCGCACCCGAAAGAAACTGAAACGCGCCGGTTTGGCTAAAGAAGAAAAACGTGATATCACAGCTAACAGCATTAGCACCCCACAGGTAACTTTCAAAGCTTTCCCGGTGAAAAAGTAACAGCTCACTTTGCAGATAGACCATGTAAGATTTCAGTTAAAGGCCCTGCTATGTTACAGTAAGGGACCATGTTACTTTTTAGAGCAAATAACATGAAAGCTTGCCTTAGGTTGAACGCCATGCTAAAACAACTTTTGCTTTGTAATGCAGCCACTGTGGTTGGCTTCTGCTTTTACTGTGCTGTGTCAAATAAATAGTACCTGAGTGGATACCCAGATAAATGCATTGTTAACAGATTATCATGTGGTTTTTGTGTTGTTTTCAAATGACTGTCTATTGTTCTTATTGGTGTAAATCTAAATTGGTGTTTGGATTTGGTAATTTATCCTAAAACTGTCAAACCAATGCATGTATGCTTATGTGCAAAACGAATTCTTAATGAATTTAAAATAATTGCAACGAGTGGATATTGATTATATGAAAATTGGTAAGGAAATTAATTAAAAATTGCGTTTTCTAACATAAATATGAATGTTACAAGTAAAGCATATAGCAGCAGATCTAGATCATATCTCACTACCTTTCTAACTCCTTAATTTCTTCAAAGTAAAAATGAGGTCATCTGTGCCCAATTGCAAATATGTGTTGTGCACTTAATAAAATTGGTTTGGCCATGGCAAAAACCACAGCTGGAATTAGCCACATGAGCAGATATTTTCTTGAAAAGTTTGTTTTCATCGAAGTGGTGATTTATTTTTTTCTTTAACAGTATTATCCTTTACATAACAATAACACATATCTGTTTTCCAGCACCCACTGATGAGGTGAAGGCCATCAAAGTTCTGGGCTGGATGGAAGGCTCCTACATAAACTCTGGTAGTCTACCAGGTCGACTTCCATCACGAGACTACCAAGACTTGAACAATTCAGGATTTGATGGAATCTTTAAACACATGAGGAGTTGGGCTTGTTAAAAAATAACTTAATATGTAACCGTTTTAGTTCCCAGTATTAACTACTTTGATCAGTAACTGTTGCAGCATGTCCTTCATAGCTCTTAGTGGAGCCCTTTAGGCTAAAAAAAAAAAAAGTTAGGAAAAAAAAGGCCAGGTTTGAGATTGTTCTAAATTTCCTGACAGTCTTACATGCAGAAATTGTTTTTCATAGTCCTGTTTTTGGCTTCATCCATTTCATCAGCCAGTTTTTTTAATACAGCCCGTTTTATTGTTAATATATGGATTGTTTACTGGGAAAAACCTGGAGAATTAATGGAGTTCTTTCAGTCTTAATTTCAACAATAAAAGCAATCCTTGTGAAAAAGGTGTATTCACTTTGATTAATATTGGTAAGAATTGGAAACGAAGAGTTTATCAAAGGGTATGTTTATTATGCAATGTGGAAAATAAAGGACTGTTTAATTGTCTCACAATGTTTGCATCCTCAGTTTTAGTAAAAAAAGGGGTCATGTGCCCCTTTTTTTCAATAACCTCAGCATTTTCAAAAGGTTTATACAGTACCTTACACATTTACTATCACAATCCTAGCAATTCTACATTTTTATTCAGTGAATACACTAACTTAGTTACATTTTCCTGGCTAGATTTTATTACTTGAAAACCTTTTGCAACAATGGTAACCAAAATAAGATTAAACTCGTAAAGTGTTGGTCATACTGGACAGTAGCAACATTTATTTATATATATATATATATATATATATATATATATATATATATATATATATCTGAACCGTGTGATTCAGAATGTCCCAGTGCATCCATGGCTGCCCTCAGTGCTACCAGTTGTTCGGGGCTCAACACATTGCCAGTTTCAGGAATAGTGACCCCACAGTGTGGGTCATCCAGCAGTCCACTGTCAATATGAGGCAGGCAGAGTCCCTGCAAGAAAGATGGAGATATATAGAGAATAAAAAAGAGGCCATGATTCTGTTGCTACAACTTACTGAATATAATTTAATTCATGGAGCTAAGGATTGAAAAAAAGACTCCAAAACCCATTAATTATTTTAATAATAAACACATTTCAAAGAAAACAGTTTCAATGCCACCTCTCTGATGTTTTCGATGTTTTGTTGTATTGGAATGATCAGATAAATTAATTTCTGGTTTGAAATATATGCATTGTGAGAAACTGTATAATAGCACGCACAAAAAAAAAATCCATCTTACCTCTGTGATTTCTGGTTCTACCACAGCATGCTGGATGCTTCCCATCTCCCATAAGTGTCAGATTCCTCTCAGTTCTGAGTGAATGGTCATCTCAGCCACTGCTGATGGTGTGAAAACTTAGTTGTAGTCTTGGGATAAATAAATAGTGACAACAGAAGTTATCCAACATGTTTGACAGCTCAAGCAAACTGTTGTCCTCGCCTGAGTGCAGCACATTGTTGTATATGTTTGTTCCTGCGCACCACACGTCTCTCCAAACACGTTGAATTCTGAAAGGAGAGTTAAATCATGGTTTAAATACGTTATTTTTCAAAAGTCCGTTACACAACATTTTTAGATCAGAGATAAAACTAAACAGTGCCTTTAACTGAAATCTTACATGATCTATCAGTGAGCTATTACTTTTTCACCGGGAAAGCTTTGAAAGTTACCTGTGGGGTGCTAATGCTGTTAGCTGTGATGTCACGTTTTTCTTCTTTAGCCAAACCGGCGCGTTTCAGTTTCTTTCGGGTGCGCCCCCTGCTGTCGGGAAGTCTGAACAACAACAACAACAACTCAATGCATCACGTGACTTTTGGCACAAATTTACCGCAGCGGTAGTGGGATTGTTTCGTACTCGAGCAGAGGCTGTTTTGTGCGAGCAGAGACCGTTTTGTGCTTGAGGAAAACTTATAAATGATATTTTGAGTGCAAGGTTGGCAAACAGTTTGCAAAACAATTTTTTTTGTGTGAAACATATCTTTTTGTGTGCAAAACAAGTTTTATTTGTGTGCAAAGCTTTTTTTTTGTGTGCAACGTTTTGGCAGAAATTTGTCTCCATAGTAAACTGTCTAATGCTTCTGCTGCGTCCTCTGGCACCTCTTGGGTACTTTAATAAAACCAACAGTGGCCTATTTAAATGAGAAAAAATCTGATCAGTCTATGTAGTATAAGATTTATTTATATTTCTGGAAAGTTGTTCATTTAAAGTTATAGATTGTGCCTCTTGCAAATGATGAATTACAGTGCTTGGTATATGAAAAAAGGCATTTGCCCCCCTTATTTAAATTTTGTCATATTTATTTATTTTTTTGTCACTTGCGTCAACACAAAAATACAGTTTTCACATGAACTCACTCGGGGGATGGGGCCAGGGGTATAGCTTTCAAAACCAATCTGTATGTAAAAGTATATATGGCCTAATGTGCCATCCTCCAAGCAACAACTGCTATAAACCTGTTCTGATAAAGAAGCAATAAATTGTTTATATAACTTTTACTCTGACTATAGGCTACTCCAAAACCTACATTTTTTATTTTTTGGGGTGAAAAATTGGAAGCAGATTTGTTGGTGTGGTTTGGGTCATTGTGCTCCTGTGTAATCTAAGTCCATTAACTGATGGATGGGTGTTTTCCTGCAGGTTTTTCTGGTAAAGAGCAGAATTAATGGTTTCATCAGTTACAGCAGGTCATCCAAGTCCTAAAGCAACAAAGTGGCCTCAGACTGTAACACTACTACAAACAATGCTTGATTGGTGTTATGATGCTTGAAAGAATAAAACCGATGTGTTTTTTAAGGTTGTGGCATTTGAACATTATGCCAGACGTGGCTGAGGATCAAATAATGTAGCTGCCAGTCACTGATTTACAAAACTAGATAGAACAATATTACTGGTACTTGGTTTTAGCAGCAGGCAGGCTGCAGTGACAGACATTTTGTCCTATTAATTCAATTATTTTCATCATACTGCTGTAATAAAGGCTGCACAGTGACCGTGCTGTTGCCGTACAGCAAGATGGTTCAACTCCCTGGGGTCTTTCAGCACTGAGTGCATGTTCTCCCTGTGCATGTGTGGGTTCACTCTGGGTACACTGACTTCCTAACACACACTTCAAAAACATTACTGCTAGGTTAATTGGTCTCTCCAGATTGCCCTTAGGTGTGAGTGTGTGTGCGGTTGTTTGTCCTGTGTGTCTCTGTGTTGCCCTGTGATGAACTGGTAACCTGTCCAGGGTGTGCCCCGCCTCTTGCCCAGTGACCCCCCATGACCCTGCATGGATAAGCAGGTATAGATGATGAATAGATGTCGCAAATCCCCAAACTGAAGCAATATCATATTATTGGTAAACTTGGTTGCCAAGAAACTAAAACTGGCAAAGCACAATTGTTCGCCTATTTCATACTTTAGCAAAGACCTCAGGGGTTAATTTGATGTGCCTTTAAACCATTGGGCTAAACACCCAGATGTTTGAATCATCATGTGATTTATGGCAGACTCCAAACAGGACTTTGTATGTTTTATTTTTTAATTGCAATTCTTCAATTTAATCAAAAGATTCTACCATCTGAGCTGTTGAACTCTGCAGCTCCTCCAGCCTCTCCTAGCTGGAAAATGTTTTTTTTCCAAAACATACTGTAAAACACCACAAGTATTAAAACTAACGTGACACACAGGGCTCTATGAACTGTTGCATTATGACCTAATGTTCATGAAAAATAAACGTTTCTCTAAATAACAAAAGAAATTAAAGGATGTTTTCCAACATAATTTTTTTCTTCTTGTACAATCAATGATTTGACTCTAACTGTCATGACGATTGCTGAGACTCAGTTTCAGGCAGCAATTACAGACCAGTAGTGAGTTCAAAAAAGGGTTTATTGAAAAAACAATAATGAGCGGGCAATCACAGGGGAAGGAAGTCCAGTTCCACACTAGGAGAGGGAAGAGTTGTTAGTGCATGGCTGGATTAGATGGTAGGTGGTACAGGTGGGTCCGCTTACTTGTTCCAGTAGTGAGAAAAACGTTGGAGGATGGACAGACAGGTGACGGGTCAGAGGAGCCTTCAGAATAGCATCAGCGAGCGGAGCAGACGAAGAAGAGAAGGAGGGGCGATCCGCTGGTTCCAGCGTGCGGCCCAGATGCGGTTCGGATAAACCACTCACAAGGGGAGCAATCCACGAGGAGGAACTGTGAGAGGAAAAAGTCAAAGGGTTAGTCCTTAAAGAGGGTTGAAGCTCAATCTAAGCTTGGAGAGTACTTCTGGGGCCTGGTTACCACAGGATGTGATTAGACCATCTGGCGTCTGCTTCAGGCTCCGGCTCTTCTTTTAAACCCTCACCAATTACCTGATGAGGCACAGCTGAGGATCCAACCTGCCTGTCACACCCTGAGGAAGGAGGAGGTGAGGCAAAACACTACAGGTAAACATGGAACATGACAGTACCCCCCCCCTTAATGGACGCCTCCTGGCGGACGAGCAGAAGAGGCATTAGCCTGCTCAAAATCTGTGATGAGGGAAGAGTCAAGAATGAAGGACCGGGGAACCCAGGAACGGTCTTCAGGACCATACCCTTCCCAGTCAACCAGGTACTGATGGCCACGCCCACGAGGACGAACACTCACAATACGACGCACTGTGAATGCCGGATGTCCGTCAATGGTTCGGGCGGGTGGAGGGGGTTTGGTCGGAGGGCACAAAGGGCTGGCCTGGACAGGCCTTATTTGAGAAACGTGAAAGACTGGGTGGACTCTTATATGGGAAGGCAGCCTAAGGCGCACAGAGGAAGGACTAATGACAGAGTCAACAATGTAAGGACCTAAGAACCTGGGGGAAAGCTTTCTAGAGAAGTCCTTGAGAGGAAAGTTTCTGGATGACAGCCAAACCCTTTGCCCAGGTACATAAGTGGGAGCTGGAGTCCGTTTGCGATCAGCAAGTCTCTTGTTTTGAAACGAAGTGCGTTGGAGTGCTTCTTTAGTTTGGTTCCAGATTCTATGGCAGGAGCGGAGGTGAGACTTGACAGAAGGAAAGACTGGATCGGGGAAAGACGATGGTAGGAGTGTGGGCTGGTACCCCAGCGATGCTTCAAAGGGGGAAAAACCAGATGCTGCAGAGATATGGCAGTTATGCGCATATTCGATCCACGGAAGGTGTACGCTCCAGGAAGTGGGGTTTGAGGCACAAACACAGCGGAGGGCGTTAGCTAACTCCTGATTCAAGCGCTCACACTGACCATTAGTTTGGGGGTGGAAGCCGGAAGACAGGCGGGATTTAGCTCCGAGAGCTGAACAAAAGTCTCTCCAGACCCGGGAAGTGAATTGTGGACCCCTGTCCGAGATTATTTCTGACGGGATGCCGTGAAGTCTGAAGACATGATGGAACATAAGCTTCGCCGTTTCAGCAGCAGAGGGAAGCTTGGAGAGGGCAACCAGATGACAGGCCTTGGAGAATCGGTCAATAATAGTGAGAATAGTTGTTTTACTCTTGGAAGATGGGAGGCCTGTAACAAAATCCAAGGCTATATGGGACCAAGGTCGGCTAGGAACAGAGAGAGGTTGAAGGAGTCCAGAGGGAGGCTTGTGACTGTTCTTACTGCGAACACATGTCGGGCAAGCTGCTACGTACTCTGCCACATCTTTGTTCAGAGACGGCCACCAGAAGTAACGTCGTAAAAGCCCAATAGAACGACTGACCCCTGGGTGGCAGGAGAACTTTGAGGAATGCGCCCAATGAATGGCTGCAGACCGAGTGGAAGAGGGAACGTAAAGACGGTTCGGGGGTCCCCCCCCCCAGGATCTGGCTCGCTGAGCAGGGCTCTATGAACAGCTCCTTCTAGGTCCCAGGAGAGTGCTCCTATAGCGCAGGAAGTGGGAAGAATGGGCTCAGGGGCCTCAACTAAGTCATCAGAGGCATATTGTCGGGAGAGGGCATCAGGTTTAATATTCTTAGAACCTGGCCGATAAGTAATAGCTAAATTAAAACGAGAGAAAAATAAGGACCACCGATATTGTCTAGGGTTGAGCCGTTTGGCGCTCTGGAGGTAGGTCAGGTTTTTGTGGTCTGTCCAAATGACAACCGGGAGTTCTGTGCCCTCTAGCCAATGTCTCCATTGTTCCAGGGCAAGTTTAATGGCAAGCAGTTCCCGGTCACCGATGTTGTAATTCCTTTCAGTAGGAGTGAATCTCTTTGAAAAGAACGCACAGGGATGCAATCTGTTGTCAGATTCAGCCCGTTGTGACAGGACAGCTCCAACGCCTGTATCAGATGCATCAACCTCCAAAGTGAACTGGGCTTGGGGATTGGGATGGATGAGGATGGGTGCGTTCACAAACCTTTTCTTGAGTTCTGAGAAGGCCCTTTCAGCCTCAGGAGTCCAGATGAAGGGTCTATTTGTCGACGTGAGGGCAGAGAGGGGAGCAGCAATGAGGCTGAAGTTCCTGACAAAACAGCGATAAAAGTTAGCAAAGCCGAGGAAGCGCTGGAGCTTCTTACGGGAGTCAGGAGTGGGCCAATCTTCAATGGCCTGAATCTTTCCTGGGTCTGTCTTCATCTGTCCACCCTCAAACACAAAACCCAAAAAAACTGTGGACTGGACATGAAATTCACATTTTTCCGCTTTGACATACAGCCTGTTCTCCAGCAGTCTCTGAAGCACTTTACGGACGTGATTGTGGTGTTCCTCCAAGCTGTTTGAAAAAATTAAAATGTCATCCAGATATACAAAAACAAATACATTGAGAAAATCCCTCAGAACATCATTGACCAGGTTCTGAAAGACTGCCGGGGCGTTAGTCAAACCGAAGGGCATAACCAGATACTCAAAGTGGCCGATGTGAGTTTTAAAGGCCGTCTTCCATTCGTCTCCCTTGCGAATGCGGACGAGGTGATAGGCGTTGCGTAAATCCAGTCTTGAAAATATGGTAGCTTGTTGAACAGGTTCAATAGCGGAGGAGATGAGAGGGAGAGAGTATTTATTTTTGACAGTTATCTGGTTTAAACCTCTGTAATCAATACAGGGACGAAGGGTTTTATCTTTCTTAGCTACAAAGAAGAATCCTGCCCCCAGAGGTGAAGAGGAAGGTCGGATGATTCCGGCTTGGAGAGAGTCATTAATATATTTTTCCATGGCCTCTCGCTCCAGTCTGGAGAGGTTGAACAAACGCCCTGAGGGTAGGGGAGCACCAGGAAGAAGATTGATGGCACAATCGTAGGGGCGGTGAGGAGGAAGAGAACAAGCTCGTTCCTTACTAAATACCTGTTGAAGATCATGATATTGGCAGGGAACGTTGGAAAGGTCGGGGACTGAAACAGACTGGGTAGAGCAGGGAGGCTGGGAGGAGGCAGCTGATTGTAAACACTGCTTCAGACAGGATGAGCTCCAGGACTCTATCCGTAAGTTCGACCAATTGATTTGGGGATTGTGTTTTTGCAACCAAGGATAGCCCAAAACTACTGGGAAATCTTTAGTGGGAAAAACAAAAAGGCTAAGTTTTTCAAGATGATTTCCTGAAACCTGAAATGGGATTAACTCAGTCCTTTGAGTTATGCTAGCAAGGGAGTGACCATCCAGGGCCGTAACACGGACCGGAGATGGCAGATCAATGACTGCTATGTTGTATTGCTCAATAAGATCGGGACTTATTCAATTTTGTTCTGAACCTGAATCAATGAGTGCAAGGACAGGGAATAACTGATTTCTTATCTTAAGGGAAGATTGAACTGAGAGCCGAGGGTTTTTCAAAAGATCATAATTAGTGTCACCCGCCAGGACCCCCAGAGTTACTGACGGGCCTGGTCTTTTGGGCGAACTGGACAGGAGGAAATGATATGCTGGGGGGAGCCACAATAAAGACAACTGCCAGTTGAAATTCTGTGTTGACGCTCCTCAGCAGACAAACAGGTTCTGCCTATTTGCATGGGCTCAGGAGGGCAGGAAGGAGGTTGAGCGCTAGAAGTTACCAGGCCATAGTGACTAGTTCTAGGGGAACCAGAGGCGAAAGGATTTCTAACCCTTACCCTCTCTCTCATGCGATTGTCCACCTGGATAGCCAAATTGACTAGCTCGTTAACAGTTTCTGGCGCCCTGTGCAACCCCAGTTCATCCTTAATTCTCTCATTTAAGGAATGAAGAAATGCCCCCTTAAGAGCTTTTTCATTCCAGCCGGATTGAGCTGCCAAAGTGCGGAACTCAATAGCCAATTCAGCCACAGAGCGGTTTCCTTGCTTTAATCCCCACATTTTATTAGCTGACTCCTCATCACTAATTTGGGGACTAAAGGTTTGTTTAAAAAGTTCAATGAAATTACTATAATGGTAAGCTGGCAGTGTGCTCTCATCAATTATGTTCTCTGCCCACCTAAGGGCCTTGTCTCTAAGTAAACCAATGATATATGATATCTTACTGGTGTCATCAGGGAAGGAACGGGGCGACCCATTAAACACTAAGGTGCATTGCAAGAGGAATCCTTTGCATTTACCTAGTTCCCCCGTAAAGGGTTGCGGGGTGGGCGAGGTAAACTCCCGGTAGGCGGGGACCGAGACGCTTGGCGGGGCGGCTGCAGCGAAAACAGGAGGAGAAGGGTTAACAACAGGGTTTAGTAATTGTGAACTTAGATTCTGAAGATTTTGGGCCAACTGGTTGACGCTGTCAACTAAGGCAGCCTGCTGCTGTGACATGGCCTGCAGGGAGGAGTCATGACGACCTAGGAGGATTCCCTGTTCGGACAGTGCGGTCCGTAATTGCGCCACTGAGTCAGGTTGGCCAGATGGTTCTGTCATGACGATTGCTGAGACTCAGTTTCAGGCAGCAATTACAGACCAGTAGTGAGTTCAAAAAAGGGTTTATTGAAAAAACAATAATGAGCGGGCAATCACAGGGGAAGGAAGTCCAGTTCCACACTAGGAGAGGGAAGAGTTGTTAGTGCATGGCTGGATTAGATGGTAGGTGGTACAGGTGGGTCCGCTTACTTGTTCCAGTAGTGAGAAAAACGTTGGAGGATGGACAGACAGGTGACGGGTCAGAGGAGCCTTCAGAATAGCATCAGCGAGCGGAGCAGACGAAGAAGAGAAGGAGGGGCGATCCGCTGGTTCCAGCGTGCGGCCCAGATGCGGTTCGGATAAACCACTCACAAGGGGAGCAATCCACGAGGAGGAACTGTGAGAGGAAAAAGTCAAAGGGTTAGTCCTTAAAGAGGGTTGAAGCTCAATCTAAGCTTGGAGAGTACTTCTGGGGCCTGGTTACCACAGGATGTGATTAGACCATCTGGCGTCTGCTTCAGGCTCCGGCTCTTCTTTTAAACCCTCACCAATTACCTGATGAGGCACAGCTGAGGATCCAACCTGCCTGTCACACCCTGAGGAAGGAGGAGGTGAGGCAAAACACTACAGGTAAACATGGAACATGACACTAACTGTTGCCACAGTCTACTGACTGCTCTGCTAACACCTCTAATACTGATAGATTTGTTTGCAAATCACACCTGGGTTTGAATGTCACACCAGAGATGCTCTGCCAGTGAACTCGAACCCTCCACCTGCGTGCATCCGCGCATGTCCGGCTTTTCACTGAGCGGGAAACGCCACACTCTGATTGACGTCTGTTTCTCCTAAGCTGTTCTGTGCCAGAGGAATGCTCTTATGTCGGTATGTCCATAATTAGATGCATTCATATTGTGAGCATTACAATAGTTGAGTGAATGCTCTTGTTTCAAAGATCTCATCACATGAGAAATGACCCACAGTGACTGGTAAATATCTGCTCTATGCTTTCAGTGCGCTGTGTTCACATGTTCTCAAAAGGCTTTTGCCGAAGTGACAGCCAGCGGGCATTGATCAAATTTGGTGACAGCGTGTTCCCTGTCTTTAAATAGCCTACTGTTTTTCATGTTTTCTGCGCAGTGAACAGGGGTAGAAATTGCAGAAAAATCAAAAGCTTTACTTTGTATTTTATCTCTTTTGAAAGCTCCTTTGGAGTATTTGTAATTATTTCAAACCATTAATGTGTCTACAAAAAAAGTTCACCCTGAGAGAGTATTTTTATGCGATAGGGGCCTTCCATTTTATTGTTTTTAAACATTAAATGTTGAAGACGCCATGTATTGTTAACGTATTCATATCCCTTCATTTTTTTATTTTTATAACTTTCATCACAGGTCAGGGATAAAGTTGTAGAGATGTTGCACTCCACAAATCTGGCCTACATGGAAAAATGACCAGAAGAAGGCCTGTTTGACAGACGTCCTGTTGACAGTTTGCCATACAATGGGCAGTATGTAGAGAAATGTTGAACAAAATTCTCTGGCACTGAAACTAATACTGCACATTGACTTGAACACCATCCCTGGGACAAAACATGGTGGCAGCAGCATCATGCTGTGTAAATGGTTCTGTTTGGCAGGAATCAGGAAGCTGATTGAAGCTGATGGGAAGATGCACGGAGCTAAATGCAGGGCAACTAGAAACCAGAAACAGTATATTTTCTAGAATCTCAATGTGACACTTTAACTGAAACTTATAAAAAATACAATGTTCCATTTAGCGATCACAGCCATCAGCATTAATGATTAATTAGGGCTAGAAAAAAAACATAACGAGAAAAACCAAACATGATTGTCTCTGAGGAACATCATCAGTGGAATCATGCCTGCTCTGAGATTTTCATGATGAAGATCTATAGCAAAGCTCTCCGTCAGGATGTGCAAACAAGAGTTAAATATCAGATTTTTGAGAGTCCATGACACGGAACCAACAAACATTTAAAATGTTGTGATCTCCATGAATAAAGGAGTTAGTTTCAACTGATAGTGTGCCTTGCACCAAAGGACCCTGGTTTATATTGTATACATCTCTTTTTTTGTTGTTTTTATAATAAGACTTAACTTTGAATGGATGTTGAGTGGGTAAGACTATGGCAAAGTAAAATCAATGTTCAGCATAACTAAGGATAGATTGGTGCCAAAATGAATGCACATTATATTTAAATATTAACATCCGTGTGTCATGAAAGATCTTGTTCCTGTGGTGGAGCAAATACATTTTTTTATTGATTTATGTTTCCCTTATCTGTTTTACTCTGAGATACCAGTTCAGCACTGTCATCTGATGGAGGTTTCTAGTGAAAATGGGCACAGGAGCCTAATTCAGATGTTGCAGATCACATAATCTATCAAACAGGGGTTAAATACAATGTCTTATTTCGGATTTAATGACAAAGTCAGTGAATGGGCTGTTTTACAATAGAAAAGGCTAAAAAGGGAACGCCAAAAACAACAAATACAATACTGTACAATAAAACGACCAACTACATAAACTTCAAGTTTTTTTCAATTCTTACACTAAGGCTCATAGTAACACAATATAAGCAATGCTGATCATCAGCAACATGCAGACAGCATGGTACACATAACAACTTTAGAGTTGATAAATTGCATAGAAAAATAGCTTCTGGTCGATCAAATCCTGAAATCCTCTTTATCATTCTGACACTACATGATCTTCCAAATGATCCTGTTCTTTCACCAAGGTTATTAATTTATATTCCCAGAGGTCCATGAGGGTTTACTTCCAGTTTGTGAGAGTTGGGATGATGATCAGTCTGAAAACCCAAAAACCTTGTGGTAAGACTGGGTGGGAACTTCCTCAGTTACCTCCTTTGATAGTTGGATAGCTACACTTCAATCCAAGTAAAATAGGATATAAATGTTCTTTCTTAATTGTTCAGATGAAATTAAGTTTTAATAATTGCTCCTTAACTCCATCCTTGGCTGCAGCAGCTGCCATGAAGCATTTGTGATAACAGGAAAACGGTCTTTTGCATTACCGTGCACGAACTTTGGCCTACTCTTCTTTGCAAAATGTTTTTTATTCGCCGATGCCAAAGGCTTTTTGCAGCATAGATAGCCTGTCTGAAGACACACCACAGCAACTCAGTCAGATTAAAATCAGGGCTTTGAGTTGGCCTCTTGAAAACGTTTGTGTTTTTAGCTATTCAAACGGGGACTTACCTGTGTGATTAAGATTCTTGTCCTGCTGTATAGGCCGAGTGTCCTTCAGCAAGAATTGATGGCCAGATATTCTCCTTCAGGGTTTTCTAGCAGAGGACAGATGGTTCATCAGTCCTGGAATAGCAAACTCTTGCAGATTATCACACAATCACCATGTTTGACTCTGGGTGGGGTGTTTTAATTTTTTTCCTGAAATGCTATGTTTGCATTATGGCAGATATAATGACAATCACACATCCCAAAAGGTTTACCCCCCATCAGTCTATGGAACAATCTGTCAAAAGTCTTGGGGATTATCAAGACGGCCTTTTGACAGATGTGAGACGGGTCTTTGTGTTCTTTTTGCCGAACTCGCCCACTGATGCCATTTTTGCCCAGTCTCTTTTCTACTGTGTGGTCATCAATCATACTGTGGAAGGGAGGCTAGTGAGACCTGCAGTGCTTTAGGTGTTGTGCTGTGCTCTTTGGGACCTTCTGGATGACAAAATAACCTTGGTAGACCGGCCAAACCTAGAATGAACACCACTGCTCTTTGTTTTCTCCATGAGAGGATAATGGCTCCCATCGTGGATCAATGGATCCTCTGGGTGTTAGAAATGGCTTTTCCATGCTTATAGGTGTCAATGACTATGTTTCTCATTTGTTCTTGACTGATTTTTTATTTGGATGTGTTGCTTTTGAAATATTAAGCGTGTGTATGTGTGTGTGTGTGTGTGTGTGTGGGGGGGGGGGGGGTAGATCAAAATGAGAGGGAAAAAAAAGAAAGCTTTTTTTGTCATTGCAATTATTCCAATGAAATCTGTCTTCTGCATCTAACCCATCCTTTAAGGAGCAGGGAACAGCTTTTTTTTCACAGCCCCCAGGGGGAAAACGGGGCAAAGAGTCTTGCTCAGGGACCTATAGTGGCAGTCTGTGGGGGTCAAAGCAGGTTGGCGTTCTCAAAATACAAATGCGCTGCTCTAGGGTGCCACTCCACTGCAATAGTGTAAAGAAACCTAGAATAAATACTGATAAAGACCTTTTTAGAAGACAGTGCCATCCTATTGTTTACGCCACATAAAGATTTAAGAATCAGTTCTGCTTTGACATTTCATATGATGGCATTCGGTATCGGTTCCAGCGTTAAAAAGATGTGCATACACCAACTTTTACCCAGGCGCCACGAACTAACGCGCCGCTCACAGTATCTTAAACCTCAAATGCCACATGGTGATAACCTATTAAACCAGGAAAAGTTAAATTATCCTATTATGTAATGTTTGATGTCAAACATTCACAAGGACCTGGAAGAAGAAAGAGATTTTATTAGTTGAGGTTTTTCCCCGTGGGGTTTGAATGCTTCCTTGTGCTGGAGGTGTTGTATGACTTTAAATCCTCCTGTTATCAGGTAAGCACATTCTTTCATTACCTAGATGTAATCTTTTATACCTGTCTCTGCATTCATGGACTTGCTTTGAAGACCATCAACGGTGCCCTCAGATCAGTTTTAGGTTGGCTAAGAACCATGTCAACTCCGCGGTTGACCACTAGAGGGCGTTTGGCTGCTATAGTCTCAGACTGGAACAAACCCAAACATCAAGATGCTGCTGGAGGGATTTAAACCTCACTGCTTAGATTTACAGCTCTGGGTAGCTCACAAAAGGCTAAATGGAATACGAAGACTAACTCCTGGTCCAGGTTTTAATGGTTTACCTGCTGTATAGTGTTCATTATTCCAGAGCAGAGGAATAAAAGCAAGTACTGAATGTATTTTTCTTGACAAATGCATTATCATGCATTAACATTTATTCTGGCACAATGAATGTGAGGAGGCTCTCAGACTTTAAGTCTTAGCAGGTTCTGACTTATAACACAGGTCCAGAGAAGTCCTCTGAGGTTTTCAGGAATCCTTCAAGGTTTCCTGAAACACCAACAGCAGCGTCCTCTGTATGCAACTGTGCTGACGCTCGTGGGATTACTCAAAACAAAAGAAGGCTGTAAAAAAAAAAAAAAAAAGTTTATTTTACAATTCCAGTTACAGTATCTGGAAGTGCACCGGTCAGTAATCAAGAAAACAGAAACACAAGATAAGCTCTTGCTAGATGCAATGGAAAATAAATAAATAAATAATAAAAGTCTTATGGCAGCTTGTAAGAGGAAAGCCTCATTCTGACTGCTGAGTTTTTGCACTTATAAAGTAAGAAATGTAAAGAGCTTAATTATAGATTCATTTTTTTATTGCAGATTACTTAGAAAATGTGTAATTCAGATTACACTTACTTTAGAAAATTAGGGAAAATCAAACTCAATTGTGTTTTATTCGTCTCACTAAATTGCGAGTATATTTCAGAATAAATGACCACTTAACAACTTTTGTGTGTGTGTGTGTGTATGTGTATATATATATATATATATATATATATATATATATATATATATATATATATATATATATATATATATATATATATATATATATATATATATATATATATATATAGATAGATAGATAGATAGATTGATATAGTTATGTGTGTGTGTGCTTTTTTAAGTAAATTAAACTCAATTGTGTTTTATATATATATATATATATATATATATATATATATATATATATATATATATACACCACACACACACACACACACACACACAAGTTGTTAAGTGGTCATTTATTCTGAAATATACTCGCAATTTAGTGAAACGTGGTTAAAGCCAGATTAGATGATGATTATGGTGTTGTGGTTACCTCTAAACCATAATAACCTAGATTAACAGAAATAAGCGCATCCAGGTTTGTCTTCAACACAGCTGTGTAATGTATGCGCTTCAGTTTTTATGCTGAAATGCAGAAAAAATTTCCGACTCGTCTCATCTACGTGTGTGAGACGGAGCAGGAGTTTGAAACGTGGTTTCCAAAGCTGCAGATGGAAAACAGGAGAGGAGCTGGTAAACATTCTTTCACCCCCCCTCCATGAGTAGTAGCCGCATATAACGGTATGCTCCCCCACCCCCTCCTCCCTGGCCTCCCCCCCGGGATCAATGCGCTGCAATGCCTGGTGGGTACTGGAGTCCTCGCACCGCAAAGCGGGGGTCGCGTTTGCGCTGCGGAGCGACCAGACGCGGTTCTCACGGAAAACTACCAGTACCGAGATTCCCTTAGCAGGGATGGTTTCCGGGAAGAGCCTGAAATGTTTGGCCGGGTGTTGGAGGGGTCGGGGTGGTGGGGGGGACAGAGAAAGTGTGAGGTAAATGACCGGGCTGCTATTTTTAAATCGGCTGCGACTATTTCCACAGAGGAGGAGAGAAGCAGTCTGGAGGGGGATGAATGAACCCTGGACCCTGCAGGAGCATGCGAGCCGGGTGAGTTCGCTTCTCTCCGCAGACAATAACCTCCGACAAGTTGCGATGCTGCGAGTTGGCCGGTAGGCAGCAAGAGTAGTTTGTCGGGGTCTGCAGTGCGATGCAGCGCGGATCTGCAGACCCCGCATGCCAGAAAAAACGCCGGTGCCTTGTGTCGGCCAGTCGCTGGAGCCCCACAGTCACCGATGCGCCGCTAAAAGGCGCAACAAAGGATGCGTGCGAGCGCGGCGGCAGGCTGTCGGAGGGTGTGTTCCGATAAATCCAGCCTCAGGGACTTTGTTTGTGGCAGGCATCGTTATTAAGAATCTATAGGCCTTGCATGTGATCTGCGCGTCGGAAAGGATGCTCTGTTTGTGATCTTGGGTCGTTAGCCGCAGCTATTGGCGGATACAGACGCGTGTTTAAAAGCGCATGTTTATGAAGGAGAAAACGCGTTTAACAAGTTCATAAAATGTTATTCTTGTGTGTGTGTGTTTGTGTGTGCAAACGTCCGCTTTTGTTTCACTGTATTTAACCGGAAGCTGTTGTATTCTTCGTGCTGGCTGACTTCACCGCAGTGTTCAGTCAAGTCCAGTTTCAGCTTGGAGAAGTGCCTCTCCGCCAGTTCTGCTCTGCCGACGCGGGTGCGCCTCTACACGGCGTTTTACGGCCAGTGATGCGTTCAGGGACACCTCGTCTACTAGATTATTCACAGGAAAGCAACAGAACGCCGATTTCAGGAACTTCTGGAGCCGTAATATTTCACACGAGTCTTCTTCACCTCTAATTAATACGCGTAATCATTTTCTAACCTTTTGCTTTAAAATCAATATGTTATCAGAGATTTTGCACACAATCCTAATCTATAGCTAATATGAGGATATTTTACTGTAGCTACCTTTTTAAAAAACAACAAACAAAACAACAACCATATAGTAACTTTGACAGCAACGTCCCGGGGGGACAGGTTAACACAAAGGCAGACTACTAATGTTCATTTAGGGTAAATCTCATTAAATTAACAGTTTATTAAAATGTTATTTTATTCCAGTAACTATATTTAAGAAGTGAATATAGGCTTAAAACTGAGTAATAGCTGAGTAATATTTCAAGCATTAACTGCTGCTTATTTTTATTTTTTTTATGCATGAAAGGTCATAAAAAACACAAATTGTGTTTCTTTCTCACAGTCAATATCAGCCTTCACAAGCAGGGTAAGTCATAAAAGGTCATTGCTTAAAAAAATAAAAATAAAGCTGGCTGTTCACAGAGTGACGTTTCTAAGTATATTAATGGAAAGTTTGGTGGAAGGAATACTTGTGGTAGAAAAAAAAAGAGTACAAGCAATATTGAGAAGAAAAGTCCATTCAAGAGTTTGGGGAAGGTTTACACGTTTTTAGAGGAGTCAATGCTTCAAGGACCCCCAAACAGTCTTATACTGTGACTGTTTCCTGGTCTGTGTCAATTCACAAGAGACACTGACACAACTAGATTCCTTACTGAGACAAAGTTAGAACAAACAGAAAAACAAAGTCAACGACAATAGTAGTTGCTCATATTTTACAATGTCATCTTTTATTTAAAATTTTACACTGCACATAGGTTCTAGGTCCCCAGGGAGCCTACACAAATAAGCCATTTATAAACAATGAGTGAATGAAATCTATTCATAGCAATTCCATTGTAGATCGTAGGTTTAAGAAATACTAGCATCCATCAGTTTTGGTCAGATATATCAAAAGATAATATAAACCAGTGAAACTATCTGAAACAGTCAATCATAATATTCAGTTATTATGAAGTAAATTGTTAATTAATTCCATCCTTTTGAAATAATTTCAATACAGACTGTCCAATGTCGGAGCTGTCCGTGAACGCACCGTGAAAACCGTAAAACGCTGCGTAGACGCGCAGCTAGTGTGGAAACTCGTTGTTGTTTTTTACGGGGGAACCCAGCTCGGCGCAACACCTGTGTGTTTTTACTCTGAGCTGCATCCTCAGGCCACACCGCTTGCAGGATCACAGAAAACACACACACACACACACACACACACACACACACACACACACACACACACACACACACACACACACACACACACACACACACACACACACACACACACACACACAGACGCGGTTCCGGGAGTCGCTGCCGCTGGATCTAATCCTTTTCTCGCGTTAGAACCGAGTCAGCATCTCAGGTGCTGTGCTTCATGCTTTCGGAGATGGAGACGGTTCCACATGGAGATTGAGATAGACCCACACGGGACGCAGATTGCTGGGGTAAAGATTTTATTTGATTATTATTTTAAGAATATACACATTTGGGTCTATGTAACGAAATGAACTGCGCTCTTCCGCCACTGTTTAAATGTTTTTAATGAATTACACCCTGCCAAAGCTCTCGTCGACAATGAAGCAGAAATGCATACCTTTATCCAGGGCGTTAATAGAAATTGCTTTCAGGATTATACAGTGAATTATTAGAATCATCCATTCATAGGCTATCAGTTCATCTGAGAAAGCAGAGCAACCATATTAAACTATTGGTACTTCAGTGTTGGTCTGCATGAAACAGGTAGGTCAGTGACATGTGAGACCTCTGCCAGCCAGGTCTTCAGCAGCAGCAGCAGCAGTGTGCTTTTGCTCCGGTTTCATGTGCCTAAAGCCTAATAGCTCCCCCCAACTTAATTTGCTCTCCCAGGAAAAACCAAACGCCGCCTTGTGTTGCAGCTCATCCCACTTCCCATTTAAAGCCCTCTCTTTAATGGGCCATTAAGAGCCGACCACGATGGTTAAGCTGTCAGCTGGGCTTTGATTGATTCCGCTTGGACCGCGCGGATGAGGAGATTCCTGAAGAAGCTCTCAGCTAAATGTCTCCAGTACAGCCCCAGCACCCTCCTGCTCGCCTCCTTCAGAGAGAGCGTGTCACCGGGGGGAGCAGGGCTGGACTGTAAAGCTTTAGATGTTCACGGTGTACAGTATGTGTGTAAGTTGTTGACTTTTACTCTGCGTTTTGATCAGCCAACGGGCAGGATGCCATTTAAAAAGGTTTGCTGGGGTTTTAAAAGTTTCCGCTTTCAGCCAAAGCCAACGTTATCATGTGGTTTTAAAGCCATTTGAGTGAGATGATGGAAAAAGCCATCATCTCACTGATGTATCCGGCTGTAATGAGGCTAGAGCAGCACAGTGCTGCCCCCTCCTCCACCTGTTGCTGTGCACTGTCTATCAGCTGGCTGAAAGAAGTCCACTACTCATTCCTGTTATTTAGAAGAAAGAAAGGTTTGACCATGTTGGGATATTATCAAATGCAAAAGACACATGTGGTGTGAAAGTTTAAGCAGGGCCAACCCTTTACTCCCATCCTAAGGGATTTGTAATTTTTTTTAACGTGAGGTTCTGTCATAATATTACATATTAATACACGCTGATGTTTAAATACATACAGGAGAGGCGGCTATGTTTTAAGATAGTGTCTCAGCCAACTAACCCAGGTAAATGATGATGGCCAGGGCTGCACAATAGATCGTGGTTGTTGTCATCACAGCGTCAGTGTCTGCGATATTAAAGCCACAGTCTGTCTGGAATTCAGTAATGCTTAGCCTTTTTGGTTGGAGTCTCCCAGTAGTAGACGACGATATTCCAGTTCCAAAGATGCTTAAAGTCCCAGCAAATCTGGGTCGCGCAAACTGGAAAGTCAGAACGTGGATTTGTTGCAACTTCCACATCTATTTAGTTAAAGCAGCTCGTCTGCCGTGACAATCTCACGTCGGCCCGTACCTGACTGAGGTAGCCTGCGCACCGGTTGGAGGGACACCGAGGAGGAAAAGTTTAGCAAAGGCGAGGAGCGTTTTGGGCTCCTTGTAAAAGTGGGCCACCGGTCCCTGTGGTGAGCGGCGCTTTTCTGGGGCAGGCTCGGCGGTGACGCTCGCCCAGCACGGATTGGGAACAGACGGCCTCGTCCGTCCATTCAGCAGCCAGGTGAGGAAATTGTGCCGCTCGACTTATTTAGCAGGAAAGGGTCTGTGGCTCTGACTCGGTGGACTCTGGACTCTGGCTGGCCTTTTAGGAGTCCTTTAGCTCACCTATCTCAGGTAACTTTGATTGCTACCAAATTAACCTTGCGTTCCTTGCAAGACGGTCTCATAGTAGGCAGAGCATGGAGGTCTTGGAGTGTGAATTTAATGTGTGTTTTCAACTGGCTTGGCGGCTTTTCTTTTTTTTTTCTTTTTTGCCCGAGCCCTGGAGTTAGGAGCAAACTGCTATTTAAAGACGGCATATATCCCAGCCAGCTGCTGCCGTTTCCGCTCTCTTTGTAATCGAATCAAACCTAGTAAGAGTCGTCGCTGAGGGTGTGTGTGTGCGCGCTGCGCAGGAGGTTGCACAGTTGGCACCGCTGCGTGGTCTGGAGCGGCCACACTTTTTCACACCTGGTTGCCGCCTGCCACTCTTGGAGAGCGCGTTTGTCCAAGAGGGAGGACAAAAAAGAAAAGAAAAGAGCCTGAATCCCTGCTTGGATCGTCTGCGCACGAAGCTGCGGAGGTTGTGAACGGATAATGTAAGTTTTAAAAGGAGAGTCATCGCTCTGCTCTTGTGGGGCTGTATAGTCAGTTATAGGACAGGTAGGGACTGATGTGAGGACAGGCTCATTTATTCTCTCTGTCAGAATAATTAGGGCCCTAATTGGGAGCTGGTGTCATTAGCTGGCGATTTCTTCTTCGATCTGTTTGTCCTGGACTAATAATGGACCCGTGGTGAAGTTTGATGTCCTCAGAGAGCGAGTCTTTTATAAGGAGAAACTGTTTGGACAGTCCCATGACTTTCGTATAGAAGAAACCTGCGTGTTAGGGGATAGGCTGCCGGTTCACCACTCAAAGGGGAACTAGGCTACCAACATCCCCTTCTCCTTCGGTTTTTTGGCCGTGAGCGTGGCACAGAGTGTAAGTGAAACTGATATTTAATGAGGCTATGACTGCCTTGTCGTACCTCTGCGTTGTCGCTGTCGTGCAGCAAGCCTGCACTGGTGCTGTTTATTTAATGTCTCAAAAGGAGGCCGATATGTTCAGAAAATGTGCCTGGTATTTGTAGTTCTGCCCCACTCACTGCTGCCTTTAATCGGCTTTCACTGTCAGACTTCAGGGATATTTTTGTTCTTGCTGTGAAACATTCACCGCATTTTGAGTCATCCGGCCAAGGCTGTGGCAGGCGATGGGCGGGAGTGTAAAAAAAAAAAAAAGCAATTTTATACCATAAATGCATCTGCCGGTTTCCAGTTTCCCTTGCGGTAAAAAGAAAAGTACATCCTTTTTTATTCGAACATCCCCATCATGCTATTACATATATGCTTTACGTTTTTATGAAATATAAAAATCTATTCGTCCATCCATCCATCCATCCATCCATCCATCCATCCATCCATCCATCCATCCATCGTCAATTTGTAGTTATCCTTGCAGGGTGTCTACTGCCAGCTGTCATGACGCAGGGTGCACACTCAACATGTGTGGCAGGGCTATAGTATTTACACAGCTATGTCTCAATTGGTGCAGCAATCCCCTCACAATAAGGGTGCTTTATCTCTGACTACATCGTGCAGATGCACTGATACATTTTCACTCACCTCAGGATGCTGAAAGCTTGAAGCAGCTCCAACTGATGGCAGCCTGATCTACTGAAAATTATTTCAACACTTGGTGGAGCATAGTGCATTGCACTTCGTTTCCAGTGTGGTCAGGTGTGCCAGCTACCGCTATAGCCTAAAGGTAAACCAATGTTTTTATGAATGATGGTTCCAAAACCAGCAAAAATGTTTTAATGCCCTGTAGAGATATCAGAAAGTGTTGTCTCTGGCTGTATCAAGTGTAGAGTAATGCAGTAGTGCCCCTCCCGTAGTTAAACACTGCCGGTCAGCTGGCTGAAGGACAGCTCCGATGCTTTTTTTAGGTTCCTCTTGTTTGCAGGTACGAGGGAAAGTCGCGTGGAATCTAAAGAAGCAGCATTCATCACTGTTGTCCACATACAGTTTTTAAAGTTACATTTTGCAAGATACAACTACAGTGGAGCTATAGTATTGTTAGAAAAGGGTAACAAGCCGGAGAAGTGAGAGACAGTGCCTTTACTTTGTGTTCTGACTGTATGTTGGGGGTTTTCCTTCAGTCTGGTTGTATGGTGAGGAGAACTCTGATGGTGTTGTCAGTGCACGTGTTTTCAGTACAAATGCCTATTTGATATCAGCTCTGGGTTCTTCTTTTCTTAGGGAAGTTCACCTTTGACCCCCCCACTACCACCACCTTAAAGAGGAATAGAGAATACCGAAATCCAGAATGGTGTTTTAGAGCTTTACTCTCCAGTCACAGTCTCATTTGGCAGATGTAGCTGTAGTCTGTGGCAGGACACAGAGCCCTGATTACAGTAACATTTTTTATCAAATGGCCTCATGTGGTATCAGACTTGGAGCAGAGTCTAAGGGGACTTTTGTCTCATCTCTGCACTGAAAATAACACTATCCCGCAAGGCAACACCGCTGCAATTTGGTTAGACCAGTAATTTGGTCAAATACAGGATAATATAGTGCACCATCAGGTCACCAGATAGATAATTTACAGTGAACTTCCGCTGTAATGTTGGGAGACATTCTGAAGGAATTTTGTATGTCCACTTTAGGTTTGGATCTGGATGGGACACCTAGTGCACTTATGTGTGTCATTTTGGCTGCTCTCACATTCAGGGGTCGCCTCAGCAGCTCATTACAACTCGCACACATACGTGGCAGAGTTTTTACACCACATGCCCTTCTGGACACAGGTCGGTTGACCCAGGATTTAAACCCGGGTATCACAATTGGCACCCCTTGTAAAGGGGTTCAAACAATCTCAAAATAAATTCTTCTTTGCAGTGTCATAGTATCCAAGTGCTAAATTTAGCAAACATTCTTTTCTGAATTTAATTTGACTGTAATTATTCAGTGTGAAAAGATTATGAAACAATATTTTTTTTATATCTGTAGTGCAACAAGCATCGCTTCCTGTTACATTTTCTATAAAATACATGTAACCAAAGCTTTTTTATTCAGACTTTATTTTTTTTAATTATTTTTTTAAAAGAATATGGGATTAGTAATCCAACGGTTTTGGTTTTCTTGCTGTATAAATATGATCTGACACCTACATCGATTTGTCTTTGTTTCTTTTTAAAATGAGACAGACTCGACAACATGTCAGACAAATGAAGGAAATGTGTGTCTATCTTTACAATTAAACGTTCTTGTACAAAAGCTACTTTCTCTTCTCTTGGCCACGTGTCAAAATAAGAAACATCAGAGAGCATGCCATTTAACCAAGGGACATTTGTGTTGGCCTTCCTAAGTCAAGAAATGGCTACAAAAAGTTTGACAGCTGGAGATAGACAGGACCCCAACAGGGATAGACGTGTTAGAAAATGGATGGATGTAACTAATAGTCCTGGTTTCCAATATAAGGAATGGCTTCTGAGCTCCTGTCATAACTGCATTTTTTTTTTAAAAAGTTGTCTTCAAATAATTCTATAGGAAAAAAAATAGAAATCCGTACCGCTTTTATCTATTAAAATAAATACCTTTCTATGTCTCAGAAATTTCTGAAGTAAATCAACCTCCATTGTTTTGCACCTGCTCTCGTAGTTCATAAACCAAAAATGTTCAGGTGATCAACATTTTCTGTTGTAGATAAGTGACTCACTTCATGTAAGAGTTGGTCTGAAGGTATAAAGTACGCACTTGGCCAGTAGAAGTGTTTAATGACATTAGTGTAGTGTTCTTACTTGTGAATAGTGGAATGGAAGGTTAAAAAAAAAAGAAATCTGAGTGCTTTCTCGCTGTGCTTAGTGTGACTCAACAGAGCAGGAGCAGCTTTTATGCTGCAGATCATCTCCTATAAACTGTGTGAATTAGGTGTTCCTACAAACCGAGCTACTGAGGATCTTCCACCCACTGTAAAATTAGACATTTTTGACATGTTCCATTGAGCTATTGTCTTGTACACCCTTCCATACTGTTCTTTAGGTTCTTATATCATCCAAGAAAGAAAAATGTGACTGTTTAATAATCATTTTGAAAAGCATGTTATTTAAGAAAAAAAAGTGTAACAGGCGCAGTGAAAAAAGGCATTTCTGTTTTTGTACATTATTTTTAGATGGTGAAAAGTTAGAAAGACCCTTTCCTATCTAGCCCAGGGGTCACTTGGTCCTTGGTTAATTACACTTTCGTTTATAGATATTTCAAAATGACAATATTTATAACAAAGCTTTAAAAAAATTATTTATTTTACAGCAAAGAGAACCACCCAACCCCCCCCCCCCCTCCCACACACACACACACACACACAATATTCAACACTGATTTGTTCTTTCAATACTTTCAGTTTTTTTCAATATTCTGTTGTGTGTTTTATTTTTTGATTAATTTATGTTTTTGGCTTGAGGTTTAGGATTTGTTTTTACGCGGTCCAGGCCCGGTTTCTTTGAATAAAAAAAAAATCTTTAGATGGTAACCCTTTCCTGGCTATGTATATTTGTTTTCATAACTAAGTTTGATCTTTTTTCTTTTTTTCCCCACTTGTAGATGAGTTAGGATGGGTGGAGCTGACATCATTATCATGTGGGAAAATTGAAGAAGAAAAATGCAAAGACTTCCTGGGACATTTACCACCCCAACACCACCCATGACATTCTACAGTGTATGTCTTCATTTGTTATTACCAACAAATAGCCTTAGATAGTTATATTAAACTGTCTCGAAATAAAATTCAATGTCATTGTCGTATATTTATTTGCATGTATATAATGAATGGGACATTTTACCCTAATAGGATATCCCAAAGGATACTTTGATGTAAAATGATAAGTAGGATTATTCTGAATGTAATTCACTGGACGCCTAAGCTCACACCTTAAGCTGTTGCTGATTTTCAAACATTTGTTTTTCAGAAACCAGTGATTGGCGTGGCTCATTCTCTGTAATGGAAAATCGTGGTGAGTACCAACTGGCTGCCTGTGGTTGGTTAAATGCAGCGGTGATTGCTACTGAGAAAGGAGGCAGTGGATTCACAGTGTTTATGGGGTTTGTCTGCCTTTTCCACATTTTAAGAGCCACTCAGATTTAGAGGGACACATCGTCACGACATCAGTGCCTGCCTGAGGATTGGTTTCTCCTCCCAGATGTGGAGGCTTCGGGTGTTTTTTATTTATTTCTTTTTTCTGGTTCAGATAAATCTGAGGGGGGTTTTAAGGCTTTTCGAAAATATTTGTTTTCTTTTGTTTGCTTTTTTTTGCACTGCAAAAAGGGAACTAAAAGTAAGTAAATTTTTCTTGAAATTAGTGTATTTGTCCATGATTTGAGCCAATAGAATAAGGCTTTCATAAGATAATAAGGGTTTAATAAGGTAAACTACTAAGCAACAACTCATCTCCATCATCAAATGCAGTATATCTCATAATCTTATTTTAGGGATTAAAACACTCATTCTATTGGCAGATAATCTCATTTCCCTGCTCCTATTAAGGACAAATACACAAATTTCAAGAAAATCTTACTTACATTAAGTTCCCTTTTTGCAGCATGGACAAAATGATTAATTTCATTTGTCCATATGAACTACTTTTATATTCACATAGTTGCGCCGATTCTTGCTTTTCTAGTAACCGTGGCAGCTTTGCATGGGAAGGAAACGTTTATCTTGACTATTTGCGGTGATTGTTTTTTGATTCACAGCTCAGTTACTTTTTATTAAAAATGCCTGAATAGCTTAACCATTGCTAAGTGTGCCTGTGCCCTGTAGTGTGTGGTGATTTTCAGTCAGAACTTCCTGTTGTCACTTCACAATAAAAGTGAGTTGAATTTGTGTTAAACTCTGAAATCCATTTTAGTTTTTAGTTATGATGCCTGAAGGTTTTAAAGGAGCTGTCTACTTCTCTTTTTGGGTATTTACAGTTATACATTTAAATGTTATGATCTAATGCTATAAAATATTCGCAATATTGGTTAAACAGTATTTAGATTTTTCTCTTAAGTTCTTTCTTTGATCATCTGCTTCATGAATATCAGTTTTAAAAACAGCTGTAAACGGGTAATCCACTGGATTTTGCTGGATGTTGCTCTAAGCTGTCTTGGTTAAATTACTAAAGGCATGAGAGAGTCTTATGAATTGTTACCATATTTCACATTGTAAGCTGCTGCAATTTTAAGGAAAACGGTCTACATACTTTGTTACTAAATCTAGGAAGTGGGGTATAAAGCGGAGATCCCGCTTTATACCCCAAATTATAGCTCCTCATGCTTTTAGCTTTTTGGGCATTTTAAAAATATTAAAATATACACAGATCTTTCGTAACATTCTGCCCAGAGGGAAGTGACTTAAGTTTACATCATGTCAGTGGCTTGGATAGGTTTTACAGCAAGTTGGTATTTTGTTTCAAAAGTTGACGTGTGAGAAGCCGGAACAACTGGAAACTGTAAAGATCAAGTTTTAACAGGAATCGAAGCACGAAGGCCAGGCCAGATTTTCAAAATGCCAGCTGCTGTGGGGTGTTTCCACTCTGCTGTGGTCATTACCTATGCAAAGTGGTCTAGGGAAGGAACGGCGATGAACTGGCGGCAGGGCCATTGATGCACCTAATGGTGAAGGCTGGCTGTGTGGTCCGGTCCTACAGATGAGCTCATATTTGTGAAGAGATTGCTTATTCTGACAGAACAGTCTGAAAAATACACATTGCATCGCAGTCTGTTGCATATGGGCCTGCAGATCAGCCAGGGTACCAAAGCTGATTGCTGTCATTCACTGAAAGCTTGAACAATGGACCATGAGCATTATGGAAGATGGTGATGAATCATGTTTGGTTTTTCTAACATCATGTTTGTTACCTACCTTTGAAATACATGGCATCAGGATGCACTGAGGGAAGGAGGCAAGCCGAGGGACCCACAATGATGGTTTAGTGGGACCAACACACTATTAGAAAGGTGGTCATAACGTTTTGCCTTATTGCTTTAACTCCTATTGTGTCTCTACAAATTTTATAAATTTTTTCCTGCAGATTTATTTCCCCCCTTTAGCTTCTTTTCCCTGAATGGCATTCTTTCATTAGAACGACGGCCAATTTGAGATGCTTTGACATCTCACAGGTCCTCTTTAAGCAGTTTTTGGTCCTGAAGTAAAGTGCAAAGGTTTAAATTTTTTGCTCATTTCATTTTAGAGTTAGGTGTTTTTAAAGAACAGGCCGATAACGACATGGCGATGCATTTCTATGCTTTTCTGGCCCATCACCAGCTCTTATTGTGACATGCACGGTTTGGTGAATCTGTGTTCACATGTCTGCAGCGTCCTCGGTTCGGCTGCCTTCCTGAAATTGCGTGGCCCAGTCTGTTATCCAGGTCAGGCCAACAACAGGTTCTGGGCTCATGCGGATTGGCTTAGTTCTCTCTGGACGCTGGCCCGGTGTGGAGAGTGTATGTGGGGCAGAGGGAGAGAAGAGGGACGTTGCCGAACACATTAGCGCTCCCTCTTTAGAGGCAGCTATAGAGAAGCAGCCCGAACGCTCTGAAACCTCAGATCTGTCCGGGCCAGAGTGACGCAGCTCGGTGGACTGGACCCCTCTGAGGGGCATGCTGGACGAGGTTTTCTGAAGTCATTCAAACCTCAAAAGGAATCAGAGCACTGATTCATGGAGTCCAGCTTCTGCTACTCCTCTTTTTTTTTTCCTGGTTCAGAGAAGCATTTTTTTTCTGAATTTGCATTTGCTCCAAACCAGAATGCTTTCCTTGGCAAATGGGCTTCAGAGTCATGTTAATTCCTTTAGTCCTGCTGGAAATGTGATAAAAGAGTTGGAGAATGGTATAAAATAGTGTCTGGAGGCACGGGGAGTGCTGAGTAGCATAAAAAAATCCCTTTACCAATTCTGAGCAAAAGCAAAAACCACACACGTAAGTAGTCATACCCCTAAACCCCCTATTTTTTCTTCTTTTTATTGTCACACCTAAACCACAAAATTCACTTTGTTCTCATTGGTATTTTATATTATAAACATGGAACCCATAATCGTGAGGCAAAAGGAAAGTGATACATAGAGCCTGGTTTTCAAAGATTTCCAATAAAGAGCGCTAAATTGCGTTGGCAGAAAGAAAACCGCGATAGCAAAAAGTGGGCGTGTTGCCCCTGATCTTCAACGATTGCGTCCTTAGTGGATAAGAAGTACAACACAGATTTGGTCCACCCCATTTAAATGAGTAAACCGCTGGCAGTTTGGGAGCTGCTGTCAAAGGAAGAGGAAGATCAAATCTTTCGTATAATCCCTCCAGACACCCAGGATGCACAAAACTGTTTTTAATGAATGGAGAATATCTGCTGTTAAAGGTTGGCTTAGAGACAATAATAATTATTCTTTAAAATAAAGAAAAAAAGGTCTTGTCAGCAGACGTCCCGCAAAACAGAAGAAAAAAACTTTTATTTTATGTCTCACTTTAACAAGAAGATATTACAGCCTGCAAATCAGATCCCCGTTCGTCGTTATTCTACCGGTTCGTGTATTAGTTATGGAGCAGAGCTTCAACAGCCTCTGTTGTCAGAAACCTCCCTCCAGTCGTTGGAGGTAATAATGATAATAACTATTTAAAAGAAAATAATAACATAAATAGGTCTGTCCACACGCAGACCAATTTATTTAAGCAAGCTGGTCAGACCTGCACAGCGCCCTCCCCTCCTCCTCGTTAGTGCTGGACAATAATTCAATAACAATATATATCGATCGATAGACATATATCGATGATAGAAAAAAAGGGTCAATAAAAAGTTCAATGGAAGAACAGTTTTCCTACCTTTTGTATTCCAGCCTGTTAGCATTACAGTCATTACACCCTTCCAACCAATCACAAACTCAGACCCGGGAACTAAGCTCCGCCCCCTTCAAAAAATTCAGAGAGCTCATATTCTTTTTAAAAAACCTGCAGTTTTGGTAAAATGTTGGTGGAATAAAGGGTTGTGTTTGAATTCAGTGTTTGTGTGTTCTGTATTTAAAAATAGGCCGTTAAGCAAGAGCATAAAATGGCCAGCGCTGCACTTAAAATATATATGTTTTGAATTTGTTGATAATTATCGATAAGAGTCAATATGATTTCAAATTTTATCAATATGCTTTTTTTTCTATATCGTTCAGCCCTACTCCTCCTCCATCCCTCTACTCAAAGACTCCAGTCAGTCCAGCATGGCAAAAACATTTATTTCTGTTACAAGCAGTTAACATGCAGCTTTGTTTATTTACAAGCATGTTTAGGATCAGGTTCGGTATTTTTCGCCTTGGTTTAAGTGCATGAAGATTATTACCTCGTCCCCAATCCCCACGGGCAGACGCTGCATTGAGCAGCCATCCTTTTCCGCACTAAAATGACTCTACTGTTGTTATTCTACCAGCCCAAACATTTTCACCTGCAGAGAGACTCTCTGTCCTTCTTCTGTCATTATACCAATGCCTCCTTTCATGGCCACAAGGACCGCAGGCATTTTTGCACTTGACTTTCAGAGGTACTAAACATGGAGGCAAAAACTGCGCCAACTCGCAGCCTCAGCTTCGGAAAATCGCTTTGCGGGTATTACGTATTACATTCGCATATCCCCTCCCCATAAATTTGCGCGGTTTGTCCATTAGCATGTGATCTGCATATTCATGAAGGCACTTATGAAAAAAAGTTAGTTCTCACTGTTTTGCTCATTTTAGAGACGGAAATTGCTTTGCTCCTGGTCTGCGATCAGCTTTGTACAAATGTATCACTTTGTACCTGTTTTAATACGTACAACCTTAGTTGTCTATTATTTTAACAACAGAAATCTGAATATTTGACACACGTTGGTATTCAGTCTTCCCGAGACGTTCACATGTAGAACCACCTTTTTGTTGCAATCACAGCTACAAGCCTTTAGGGGTTTGTTTCTACCAGCACATTTAGAAGCTGATTTTTTATTTTTTTAATTTATCTTTTGCTCATTCCTCTTTGCAAACTAATTTAAGCTCAGTCTGACTGTGTGGAGCTAGAGTTCTAAAGATTTACCACTCATTCTGACCAGGCCTTTTCTAATACATGGATGACTTGACCTAAATCATTTCACTGTAGCCCCCGCTGTGTGTTAGGGATGCTGCCCTGTTAGGCTATTGTAGCTCCCAACAAAATTAGGATAAAATTATTACATACAGGTTAAAATCTTACTGTTGGAAATTATTAGGGTACAACGCAAAGCTAACAAAATTTTTTTACCCTCTCTGTGATTTTATAGTAAGTAGGACGACATCTATCCGACAATTTTTAATTGACTGCAGATTTTGGTGCGTTAAGATCTGCTCTGAATGAATTTATTAAAATTGGCTAAATACAGCCAGTGTTTTCAAAGACTGACCCCAATTCTGTTTTTATATTGCTAGACCAAAAAGTATTCAGTTTTTTTCACTCAAGCTCAAAATAATTTGCAGACTGGAAGACTGTCTCTTAATAAGGCAAATGAGCAAAACCCTTTATAAAGTTCTGGATTTGCACATCCTTTCCCTGCAGAAAATCTGACTAATTTGTTTAATTAAAATAACCATATATTTAGTGCAGGTGATAAAAAAAAATTATTAGAACATAGAACAGCTGCATTTATGCTGAGGGCGCATTAAACACTGTGGGTTTTATTTAGGTGCGTCAGGGTGAAGGTGGCCTACCTCACTTTGCAGATTTGTTTGTGTAGAATAAAAAAAATGTCCTTTGTTCAGTAAACAGTAATAGATTTCTGTGTTGGCCTGTCACATAAAATCCAACTAAAATCCAATAAAGGTACCGTCTTTACATCTAAATGTAAATGCTTTTTCTTGTTGTTGTGTCTTCAAGTAAATTAAAACCCACTTTTGTTAAGTCTAAGTTATTATAATTCTATGATATAGTAGCTTATACTGTTCTTCAGGTTTTGTTTTAAGCCACTAAAAAATATTGCTAGTGAACATCCAAGAAAGGTTTGTAAAAAGAGAAAGTCAACATAATCTGAAAGGAATAGACAAAAATATATATATATATTTTTCAAAACAAAAATGATGGAACGGACAGAAAAATGTATTAACTTGTGGAATGGACTCCATAAAGAAATTAAGGAGTCAAGAATGATAATGGC
Organism: Fundulus heteroclitus; assembly: GCF_011125445.2. Lineage (NCBI taxonomy): Eukaryota > Metazoa > Chordata > Actinopteri > Cyprinodontiformes > Fundulidae > Fundulus > Fundulus heteroclitus. Next base: position 18,322,745 of record NC_046363.1, on the reverse strand, counting down.
ATTCAAAAAACACATAAAAAACCACTATGTTAAAGATGTATGGTAGTTAAAGTTCACGAAAATGATGGGAATATACAGTATGATGGTAATACGTTTTGCACACATTTAAGTACTGTAAATAGTAAAATGTAATTATTGTAAAGGTAAATAACTGAGATAAGATGGATGTAAATACAGAAAAAAAAGATTGAATAACAGAACTGATGTAGGTTTGTTAAAATTAATGAAAGGAATGACATAAGATTGCTCTTTTTGCTGCTCTTTCTCATTCAAGATGCAGTGATTTGCCATATTTACTGTGTGCATGGTTGTGTACGTATTTTAGTCATTTCTGAATGAAATAAAAACTAACTGAAACTGCAATAAAAAAAATAAACATTTAGATACTTTCTGCTGTGCCTCAACCATTTAATTCAAATAGATGTTAGTCTAAGCTTTGTGGTTTTAAATCTAGTATTTCTACGTAAGTTTTTATTTCCCAGTTTCCCCTACATTAAAAAGTCTCACCTTGTACATCCACTGCTGGAGCCGCACAATGCACCGCATACTGCAGTACGCGCGGCAAATTAAAAACATAACCCGACTTTCACCCAGGAATGGTAGGCATCTGACTGCTGATCTGTGCTGCGAGCCAAGCAGGGAGGGTCCTTGAGTGTGGGGGAGAGGGAGTCCAGAGGGAGGGGAAGTCTTAAGGAGATTGGAAGAAGGAGGGACGTGGGGGGAGGACTCAAGTGGAAGGCATAGAGTAAAAGGCAGATGAAAGGGACAGTGCTGTTTTTTGAAGCGGCAGGAAGGCAGGTGCAGCTGCCGATCTGTCCAGAGTCGTGCCCACGGTGCGGGGCGCAGAGCAGGTAGAGGCCCCTCGGGGGATGGATCATGGGACAAAGCCTTCGTGTGGAGATCCCAGCTCAGGACCCACAGCGGCACAACTCTGGCGGTGAGTTTCTGACCTTACTCGGGCTCACTTTGTCAAAGTACAGGATTTACTCCCCCCCCCCTCACACACACAGTTTGAATCTGTTTCCTTATTTGATGGTCCTTTTTAAAGACTTTAAACATCTTGAAGAGAAGGGGGCTGGAGATTGTGTAATCATCTTTGCATGCCCCCCCCCTCTCTCTCTCTCTCCCTCTGTCTGTTCTCCTTCTTCACTTTCACCACCACAAAGAATGTTAAATCACGGGATCGTGTGCATAAATCTCAGCTGTGTTTTTACACACTCGTGCACGTGCTGCCCATTTATCTTCCTCCTACAGAGCACGGGGCATTTCTTGCTCTGCGAATTTCAAACATGGTTGTTCCTTTGCATCATTTTTAACTCAAGGCACCATTTACCTCCTACTGTCTCGTTTGTTTTTACCCCTCTTTCTACTCTGGCATTCCGTAACGCATTAAAACCTGTTGATCCAAAACAGTCTTCTGGGCTAATTTAAAACCCCGTGTTGTGAAACCTGCAAATGACTTCATTGCTATTACTCATATTTTTAACCCCAATCATGAGACATGAAAAGCTGCCTTTGTTCTATGCTTGCTGATTTAAATAATTATCCCCCTGTATTCCGATGTTTTTCTATTGCAAATATTCCAGAATAAACTAAGGCAATACCTGGTTGGCCTAAGCTTTTTCAGTGGTCTTATACAGTGCTGCGTTCTGTACAACCATGACAGCAGCTATGACAGTAACAAATGAGGTTATTATAGGACAGGAAGTAGCATTGTTCCGCTGTAAAAAAAAAAAAAAAAAAAAAAAAAGGACAAGTGATATGGATTTGTGAGTGACGGGGGCTTTGGCTGGTTTAGATGTCAGCTTTCAGATAGATATGAGTCCAATTGCCTGAAGATGTCAAAAGGAGTGCCACAAGGCTCAAATTCAGGGTTCTGTTTTATTTTTCTAGTTAACAAAGATGGAAAAAATGATGTATACAGCTAGAGCGCACATTTATAGAGATCATTCTGTACTTAGTTGGCTTTGGATGAGATTCAAAATTCTTTTCAGGTCCTGCAAGGTTATCTGTACAGCCTAAAGTTGGTTCTTAATGTAAGTCAAACTAGTGTTGTTTTCCATAAACCACACCCAGATATCAGGTATTGCTATTTCTACCCAAGGGGGAGATCTTATCAAAAAGCATAAATGTTTTCATTTTGGAGTGGACAGTAAGCATTCAGTTAAAAATCTGTTGATTTAACCTGACGTGGGACCAAGTCATTGTTTTGCCAGTCACATGTAAGTCTCAAGTTTTAGATCTGGATGAGAACCTGAATTACTTGCATTCAAAATTACTTTCCTCGCTCTTGGCGGCTGCTTCGCAGGGCATGGCCCCCCCGTGGCTTGGTCAGAGCCCCCACCTCGGCCTCGGGTCCTTGGGGCCCACGGCTGGATCCGCTGCCGGCAGAGCCCAGGGGCTAGTCTCCGCGGCTCCCGGGGGCTTCAGCCTTGTAGGTGTTGGGCGGGGGGTTCCTGGGGTCCGTCTCTCCTGCTACCTTGGGTGGGGGAGGCAGATTTCCCTGTCTTGGCCCCCCCAGGCACCTTTGCTCGGGGGGTCCCTTCGGGCATCTGGTATTTTGGTTCCCCTGGCATCTGCCTCAGTGCTCTGGGGAGCAGGTCTTTGGCTCCTCACAACCACTATTGAGCATTTTTCTCATGGAAAAACCTCACATACACAAGCACTCTCTCACAAACACCTACAGGTGCTTCGATTCAAGTACTTACAGATTCAGTTATGTGCAGAAAACCCTTATTAATATTTTTAGCTGTCACTTTATACATTTCATGTTAAATAATACTGTATATTCTTCAGTGATGGTATCAAGGCGTTGGTTGTTTGTACCTGTAATACTTTATCAGCGGGTTTTGCTGTTCTTTTTAAATCTTGCTTTGCAGGTGTAGAAGCAGACTCAGAAGATGTTATATTGCTCTCTCCCCTTTCTCTCCTCTTTCTCTTTCACCTTTTCTCCCCTTTTTTCCTCTTCCACCTACTTGTTTCAGTGTCCATTTAACATGAAATATTCCCTGCATAAATTCTAATAAAACTTCTTGCATATAAGTCAAGCCTGCAGCCTGCAAGCTGAATTCTCACAGTAATGCGTTCACAGACACGAGAATCCATCTTGTACCGCTCCGGTTTCGACCGTTTTGGTCCGAACCGATTGGAGCTGTTGAAGAAATGCCCATCAAGCCAATCCAAATTGCAGGAGGAGCTTCAGGAAGCATGGGGTGGATTTTCCTCACATTACCTCAGCAAACTGGCAGCTAGAATGCCCAAGGTCTGCAAAGCTGCAAATGCAGGATTATTTGATAAAAGCAAAGTTTTAAGGGCAAAATCATTATTTTAAAGTACAAATTATTATATCTAACCTTGTCAATGTCCTGACTATATTTTTCATTAATTTAACAAATCATGTGATTGATTAAAATGTGAGTGTTCTTGGAAATAAAAACATGACATGGGTGACCCCACACATGTGAATGGTAGCATACATTTTTCTTTCTTCTGTAAATTAGTTTGACAATGGATCAAACATATTTGTTTGAAGAGAATCGGATAATTTTCAGCCTTTTTTCCGCTGTCTAAAAGCGTGTTTGGACTAAAATTCTTGGGTCTTTAATAAGAGAAAAGCACTAGTATATTTTATGTATAAAGCTCCATTGGGGACATTCCTCTCCTTTTCAAGCAGTTTTTTACCCCCTTCTAACACTTGTAGTTCTGGAGCCGTCTTCACTTTCAAAGGCCCAGATTTTATTCTGAACTTGGCAGAACTTCATTGTCTTATTTTATACCTTTTATCTAAATAACCTTCATGGCATACTATAGCTTGAACTTAAGCTGGGTCTTCTATCTCTGTTACGTCGGCTGTTTATCCTGTCAAGGTATGTTAATGCAAAACTTTTAGATTGTCACAATAACATTTTTGGTTTATTAAAGGTACAGTAAATTGGCAAAATACTAAATTATAAAGTGTTTATTACAGGTTATGTATCGTTTATAAATTGCATGTAACTAATATAGTATTGTACTCTTATTTGTTTTCTGTCACTGACCCAGTCTTACTGTTAAGTACTGAATGAATTTGCCCAAGATCCAGTCCCAGTGATTATAACCACTGTGCTCAATTAAGTAGATTAAATTTGATAATCTGCCCTGCCAGGGGTTAAAGGTTCTTGTAAAGTTGAAGGGATTTCCCAACTGGAGGACCGTTGGAGTGGATGCGGTTGTGTTATGTAAGCCTTTCATGCAGACTTGTTAAAAAAAAGCAGGCTGCTTTAGCGGCTCGATCACCTGTCCAGGTCTCCAGGAGATGCTTGATGGTGTTAGGATGGAATATGTCAGAGGAACCACCCACACAGGAGCAAACTCCCACATCTTTTCTGACTGGTAGGCCTCATCTGGTCAGAGCTTCTGATTATAGAACACGGCTGAATTCTGGGTTTATTCATGCTTGTAGTGAAAATTAATTGTATTTTTTTTGTCAGCTTTTTTTCTGCAATCTCTCTTGTACACTGAGTTAAGTTTAAGGGGAAGAGGCTGTCTTTGTTCTCGGGGAGGAAATGGCACTCCACCCTGATTGTGTGACTGCGTTTCCAGTACAACCCCCCCCCCCCCCCCCCCCCCACCACCACCACCACCACCAATCACGGCTGTATTTTTCTCTCTCTTTGTAGCTCTTTTTATCCCGTCTACTGCCATTTCCAAACTCACACGAACAGACAGCTGCAGTACCAGCAGACTCTGAATCACTTCTCACTCTAACAGAAACAACTAGTTGGAGATCTTTTCTGTGAAAGAGCGGATCCAAGTGATTTTTTTTGTCTCTTTTTTTTACGCCGTTGGATTGACACATTTTAATGAGTATTGTCAGGATCTTTTTCCAACGGAAGCCCGCTGGACGGGCTGAGTCGTCCACAATCGTCATCTGCGCAGCGTGTGCGCAGGCCCGGCACCGCCACAGCTCTTATCCTGCTTCACTGGCTCAGCTGAGTCTCTGTATCAGAGGCGTCTCTGACAGAACGGTCGGCTCCGTGTGAGAAACGCCATCCATGCTGGATCACAGAGAAGCTCCCCTCAGCAGTGCTTAATCTGGACGTTATGGCAGCTGGTCTGAATCCTCGCATTCTCGCCTCACTCAGATGAAATGGATTTACCTGCTTCTTGAACCTGGATCTTCTCTGCTTTCGTTTTCCACTGGAACATGCTCAGCTGGATTTTCCTCCTCTACGACTTGGTTTCTGGGATGCAAACAGGATATCTGGAGATTTTGGCCTTCTGAATGTCGCCTGGTTCCCCATGGCATGCTGTTTCAGGTCCCACCACCATGGAAGCTGGACGCTTAACACCCCTCTTCCAGGTAGATCAGGATCTGTTTTTAGAAAAGGCTCTAATGATTTCTGAATCTTTTTGAGTTCTGACCTGCCGACTGCCATTTTGACCAATTACTAATTTTTTTTACCAAGCTGTATAACATATAAAAAAGTGCCACAAATTCTTTTATAGAGGAAATAGTTTTGAATCAAACAGGACTGAAGGAACTAAAATATATGCATTTAAGTATTTTTACTTTGATCAGATTCTTAATTAACTTTTTTTTAACTCAATATCATACATTTTGGTTGGTTGATGCATTTAAAGAACAACAATAGTGGGGCTTTCCTAGTTTTGATGCAATCACTGAGATATGAAAACAGAAAGAACATCCCTTCTGATCACTGATCCAATTGTTACATAAAACACAAATGTATTGCAAAAATGTCCAAGATCCACTTGATTTGGTTTAAAACACAAAAGCTAAACATACCTTATGCTGCTAAAATAAAATACCATTGATTATCACAAACATAATGTCATCTTTAACGGAGCGGCATAGTGGTGAGCGATATCACAATTGCAAGGACTGCTCTTATTTGATTTGCGAGAGTATTTTTGCCGTCATACGTTAAAACTGTTTGCTGATAATGTGCCTGGCTGATTGGATGGATTTTATGGTCCACACCTCACATAGATGGAAAGGGTCATCTTGGTGAGAAGAGTGAGAAAAACCGTGGGTTAATTTAAATCTCTATTATTGCAATATGTAACTAACACAGGGATTTCACGTTTTTTTTTTAGCACTGCAGCACAAACGGTCGGAGGTCAGATCTCAGGCTGAGGTCTTTTTGCACGGAGCTAGCATGTTCTGCCTTCGCATGCGTGGGTTCTGTCCAGGCGCTTCGTCTTCCTCCCATAGCCTGAAAAGGTTAATTGGTTTCTCTTGGATGGGTGTGTGCGTGCGTGGCCGTTTGTCCTGTGTGTCTATGTGCTTTGCCGTGATGAGCTGGCGTAGAGATGGCCACCATAACCCACGCCATTTGTTATTGTAATACACAGACTTAAGTACAATATAGAAATGTCGACTGAATTTAGTCATATATCTGAGGTGCTTATTGTGTGGAATATTATTCGTTTTACCATTCTGCTCTTTACAGAGTCATTCAAGTGTAAAAAGCTTATATTAGCTGGTTAAGTAGTCCACTGTCTGCTTGAGAAAGTGTATTAGCTTTCTTTGCAGCCAGCTAGCCAGTAGTGACCAGCAACAAGTAGGGAGGGGCAGTTCAGCAGCACTCCATGCTCCGTACATACAGGATACTCTCGGCGCTCCTGTTCTTTGTCTGGCATCTCAACGGTTTGAGAAAAATCTAGTAGTTTTGAAACTAGTTTTCTTTCTTATCTTATTATATCTTTGTAATAGTAACTGGCAACTATTTTTCCCCATTTAGCAGTGATGATAAATGCTTAAAGAATCTGTCTTTTGGCTCTGAAAGTCGTGTGTCAGCAGCGTTCATTATACCAAGGTGTTAATTAGGAAGGTGCCAAACTCTAGGTGGAGGCTGGACGTTATTAACTCACTGTGTTTTCAAATGTTCATTTGCTTTCAGAAAAGATTAATGTTGTTATTCTGCTTCTGTGATTTTTAGTTGTTTACTAAGCAACCTGCTTTAGTATTGTTTGAGATCGTGTTGTTGCGGGAATCCGACTGTGTGGCACCGCTGACGCCACGGCATCCTGTGTGTGCACCACAACTGGGAGTTTTAAACTTGAATCTCTTCTCTTCCCAGTGGTAAATATTATGTCTGCTGAATGCAGCAGCTGCAGCTTTGACACAAACCTAACGTTCGAAGCTCTCTCTCTCTCTCTTAGCTCAGCACTCCGTCGATGGAGCTGTCAGTGATGCATCCCAGAATATTTAGCCATCACTGCAGAGTGTCATTTGATGGAGTGCTCCCAGCCTCATTAACATCCCATAGTGATCAGCGTTCCTTACCAAAAAAAAAAAAAAAAAAAAAAGGTCTCGTTTCCTGAATGTTAGCTGTATCGTGTGTGCTGTGCCTGACAGCGTTTTTCTGCTGCATTTGACCGCATCCATCCTGCCCGCCTCCTCTGCACTGAGACAGCGCGGGCTGAAGGGCTGATAAGGCACTAGTCTCCATCCAGTTAAGGAATGTGAGCACTTGACAGTAAGAAAGGCTGGCTGAAAGCCAGCATCAGAGCCCTCCTGTTAATGGTAGCTCTGTGGAGGAGTTCATGAGCTCTCAGCATCACCCTGCCAAAGCACACTCAGTGCCCGAGAAGTAACAGCGAAATATAATACCCTCCATGATGAGGCAGTCACTTTTTACAAAGGCACTGTGGCTCAGTTCAGATAGAAATCCAAAAACCTGACATGTAGTAGTTAGAGATGCACCCATCAATCTTTTGCGGTAAAGCTTAGAGCTGTCGATTCCAGTTTTAGCCAACTAAGACTCCTCCCATTAAAAAAAACTATCATGTTTAAGATATAACAGCACACAAAATGGCTTTCTAGCCTCAGTATGTATTTATATTATGAATGGAGGCATCATCACCCTGCTGTGTGTGAGAGCATTCACTGTGAAACAGGATTTTACACATTTAAAACAAAACTAAGCTTATTCCTCTATTCACATAATGCTCTTTGAATTGTCCTGTTACTAAAAATGCCCTATACAAATAAAAATGCCTCGTCTAAATGTATACAGACTTCACAGTTTAAACTATCTTTTAGTTTTGTTTTTTTCTTTGTCTTTTTGCACTGATGGCCTTTTATTTGGCAGTTAGCTAACAGGAAATAGGGTGGAGAGAGACGGGGAAGACACGCAGCAAAGGTCCACGGGCCGGGACTTGAACCCAGGACTAAGGCTTCTGAACATGGGTTGCCCGCTCTACCCCTGCACCACCGCCGCGCCCCAAACTATCTTTAGTTTGTAATACTGGTTATCGTGGCTCCCAATAAAGCAGCTGTTATGTGTGTATGTGCTTGAACCATGGTTTATAGACAGGAATGTACGACAATGGGTTCCTTATCTAATGGTAATTATTACAGGTTTTGGTAAAAATTAGATCAAAGTTAAATAAGAGTAGTAATAAATACTATAAGGAAAATATTCAACCATGCATTCATGGCAAAAGTTTATAGGGTTCTAAAATAGAGCAATAAGATTATTCTCTTTAAATAGCATTATTTTACTTGTATTGACATGTATTATTGTATTAATCATAACAGCTTAATAAATATTACGCTTACCGGAGCATCCATCTGTGAAATAAAACATTGTTTTAGCAATGTCTAGTGTCACAATGAAAGCCTTCTCAAAAGAGTTGGTTTATAGTGTGAGATGTCTGCAAAAGGTCAAATTTATGTCTTTAAATCTACAATTATTGCATCTTAGGCATTAGTACTGTGATTGTGTCCAACTTAAGTCAGTGACCAATGATGTCTGTGACGATGCAACGTATTTTATACATACTGTCAAACATCGACAGATGTTTTTTCCAAACTAGAGATTCTTGCAGGTCAGCCTCAATGTTCTGCTCCAACGAGGGCAAATCGTGTTAAGAGAGCTAAAATACTGTTCTGAAAAAAAAGCATGGTTTTATCTAAACATTTGTCTGACTCAACATAAATTGACTCAAACGGCTTAAATAAACTCACGTCTTGCTCCTGCTGACAATCTTTTCAGGGGGAGTGGGTTGCTGAAAGATGATGCTAACATTTGCATGTTTACTTTCTGTTTGGCAGAATCTTTTGGTTTGGAATATGTTTCAATATGGTTCCAATTAAAAATTTTAGGGGGGCAGGGACTACAGAAAATGCTGTCCTTCCACTTCATAAACTGAGTATTTTGCTTTTAAGGTTGTAAAATTTACTGAGTAGTCTTTCAGCTACTTTCTGTGCAACACTCTCTTTCAGTAATCATAAGGAAAAACTTAATTCTGGCCAGAACAAGTTAAATGATAAGTAGAGACAAGAGGGGGACAACTGAATCAAATAGAGCCTGTATTTTATTATGAACATCTTTCTAAAAGGGTGAAAACATTTGGATCGGTCTGGAAAATCCAATTCATTAAATCGGCAAACTAACATGGATGGCCCAAAATACAGTTTATCAAAGTGTGCCCACAGAAGCAGGCTGATCATTAAAAATTGGTTGTATAAAAGGTATTTGCTAAGCTTGCTGGCAGTTTAAGTGCACCTGAAAAGAATCACTGATGTTAGAACAACGTTGAGATTCATCGGATACTTGGATGCCAGTTGTTTTTCTGTGGGGTTCCACAAGGGCCAGTTCTCAGCCCAAATATTTACTTGATCTTACAGTCGCTTTTTCTGACACCTCCTATCACATCTTTCCAGATGCATCTTTTAAACTACTCCTCCAGGATAAACTGTCCACCTTGATCCAACATTTATCTCTCGAATCAGCGGTGAGCTCTCCTGCAATTTTATGGTTTTTAACACAAAAACCTTGATACCTGCCAGCCAACTGTAATCTAAAATCAATCAGACAGTTTCTTCTTTTTTCCCCAGAAACTATGTAAAAAAAAAAATCTAAGAAAAAAAAAATTTGGAGTTACATTTGACTCCCCACTGAGTTTTGACCCATTCATCAGATCTATTTCTCCTTCCTGCTTCTTTCGTTTAGGAAACATTTCTAAAATACTATAAATGGTCTCCCGAGCAGATCTAGAGAACATTATCGAAGCATTTGAGTTATAACATCTAGACTATTTTAATGATCTTTTTATTGGTCTAGACAGATCATTAATTTCATGCCTGCAAGCTATTCAGAACACAGCAGCCACACTTCTTACTAAATCTAGTAAACACACCCAGTCTTATATATTCTACCCTCGCTCTGAGTGGATTGTTAAATTTGATCTTAAATATTTAAAGTGCTCCTCACCTACAGGCCTCTAAATGGCCAGGCTCCTGATTATTTTTTTGCAGCATTTAACCAAACACACTGCTCTTCGTAGCCTTCAACCCCAAACCTAGAATATTCTGGATGTTCTTCAAAAACAAGGCTAGAAACTAAAGGGACATGTGATAATTGAATAAAAATAACCCAGCTCTCAATTAAAGAAAGGAGATCAGTGATTTTTGCTCCACCAGTAGTTTATTAATACTTGCAAGAATGGGAACAGAAGAAAACATTATCAAAAGCACTCTGCTCTGCCTCTGCTCTGACTAGGAAGCAGAAAGCCTCTCGCTTATAACAGTGTTATTCAGGTGGAAAGTCACACAACAGCAATAAAACCACATGAACCAAGGAAAGCAAGAAGCCTGGAAATCTTGGCCCTAATGAATAGGCTATTTGAAACTTCTCCATCAGGTTGACACTAGAAATTTAACCCTTGTTCCTATGAAGTTCAGGGATGACTTCATCCCTATCTGCATCTGGCAGATTCTGATCTCTATAGAAACCCTCCCAGGCTTTACACAAACACAGCCTCTATCATAAATCTGACCTTGCTGCAGAGCACAGCGAGAGGGATACTTATTTTGAGTTTATACAAAATATCAAACAAAGAAGTTACCTTTACATTTTCCAACGACACAGGGCCTTTGAGTCTTTGGCTTCTGAACTGTGGAAGAGTTTGCCGATGCAGCTTCGGCTTGCAGATTCTGTATGAAGGTAAAAATGTTTCAAAACGCTTGGATGTGAATGCCTGTAAATTATGATGTGAGAAGTTGTGCTGCAAAATTATTTTAACTCGTACAACAAAATAATTACTTGTACAAAAAAACAAAAACTCACACACATTCAAAATCAAATTTTTACCTTCATATTTCTGTGGGCGTTTTTAAAAACCAGCTGAAAACTGTTGTTCTACCAGGCTTTTATGTGTTTCCATCGCCTGTCTTCAAACTGTTTATAAATGTGATTTATTTTGTACAGTGCTTTTTGACTTTGTGTCTGTGAAAGACGCTTTACTTACTTTGCTTACAAATGACCTGTTATGTAAAAAATTTAACAATTGCTGATAGCATCTTATAATGTGTTCCAGTAAAAATTCACATCAAAACAAAATTAAGAATTATACTTACATGTTCAAAAACAGGAGGGATTTGCTGATTTGTATGCCAGTGACTAGGTTTAATACGTGGTATTTCTTTGCCTTTCTTTGCGTCTGCAAACTCTAAACATATTTAACCACTGATTGTGTCCCAAAGTGTTTTCATTGTTGTTGTGACACAACTAACGGGAAATGTTCTGTGACAATAAAGTTTTAAAATGTCTGTCGAGATGATGGTACTTGTTATAAGAGGTTTTGAGAACCGATGTCCTTGGTAATGTAGACCCTTGTCCTAACTCTGGGATTTCTAACAGGCTGCCGACAGTTTCAAATCAAGCACGTTCCAGGACAAACAAAGGTTGGGAACTGGAAATGATAAAAGAGAACAACTTTCCTGGAGATAACAGCCTTACTGTTCTCTGCTAGGAGTTTCTCACGCCTGAATAAAGCCACAGACGTGTCTTGCAGAAAATGGTTTCCTTTTTAAAAGCTTATTTTATCCCTCCTTCCTCTGACTTCATTCTTACAAACCCTGCTGATACTGAAAATGGCTGACTTTACGTCTTCCACCCTCGTTCACGCTGAATACTCTTATTGTTACCGCGAAAGTGTCTCTCTCCAGTGCGATGCGTTCATTGATTGTAAAAAAAAAAGAGGCCCTGACTGGTCGCCGGTCAGGTCCTATAACTCAGCAGATTCCAGTCACCAGCCGATTTCTCGGTGCATCCCTGCCATTGATGGAGCACTGCTCTGACTTTCCAGCTCCTCTGGTCTTGTTTTATGTTGCCGTGTGTTTTTAAAATCTGACACTGTAACCATCCGTTTCATGCTTTTAGATGATGAAGCGGAGCAGCACCACAGCACAATGGTGGGAGAGGGGAGCAGCGCAGGGGACACTACCCCTCCCCCGAAGCGTAAAGGCAAGTTCTCTACCATTGGCAAGATCTTCAAACCCTGGAAGTGGCGGAAGAAGAAAAGCAGCGAGAAGTTCAAAGAAACATCCGAAGGTTTGTGTTGCAAGCTCGCTCCACCCATCCTTTCTTACTGATCATATCGGTCACATTCAGCTTTTGGGACCCAAGTCAGAAGCCTGCGTGTTTCTACCTAAATGCTACCACGTTCTTTGGCTCTCCTGAAGTTTCTCAACAAAAACATCAGGAGATGAAAACTTCGCTTGAATTGTGTTTGTTGACCACAGAACTGGAGAGAAAGATGTCGACAAGGCGCACCCGACAGGAGCTTATAGAGCAAGGCCTGCTGAAGGAGGTCCCAGATAATGGTAAGAAGTCGTCTGTGATTCGTTTCAGTTCTCTGGCCAGCGGTATCTTTTTCTGACAGAAGCTGCCCTGAGGCGATCACATCCACACAGGCTCCACAGTTAGGTCACCAGCACATTGTGGCAGGAGCTGCATCCATCAGGTGTCTGAGGCACACTTTAAGACAAGGGAATTTGCTCAGTGTTTTTCATAGTAATGTAATATCAGTCTAAAATTACATGCCACTCTGCAGAGCTCTGGAAAACTGGAACAAATTGTGCCCTCCAGCAAAATAGCTTCGAGAGGGTTGTGTGCAAGCTTTCTGCGCGGCCCGCTAGCGCTGAGGCCCATTTATTAAACCCACAGCTGCTTCTGCATCACAGCAACAAACACTGAACATCTCTATACCGTGTTGTCCTTTTACTTTTTTCTTGTTTCTATCAGCCTCTTTAAATTATTCAGACATGCATCCCTTTCACTGTAGTTATTCAAAACGTTTAAGAACTGAAGCAATAAGCAGTAACATTCAAGAAACTTAAATTATTGCAGATCAGATTCATAAAGGTTGTGTTTATGGTTCCTTCTGTACTTTTAGACCTATTTACTGTTTGTAAATTAAGAAGGCTGCATGGCAATGGAGCTATGGTGCCTAGCCCAGTGTTATCCAGGTACTTCAGTGTATCATCCGCAAAAGATCGTGAATCATACTTTAAAAAACGAACTTTAACAAATGAAAACTGGCTTCCAGATATGTGGACAGTTATTGAAAGGAAGCATGACATGAACAAGTGGCTCAATATTCAGCTATCTGTTACATATTTGGTGGAAAAACCTAGCGTGTACACAAGAGAGAAGCTACGAGCAAACAAATACTTTTATGCGTATGACTGTTGATTGTGAACATGTACAGGAGGTGACATACCATGACTTCGACTCCAAGTTTTATGTGCTAAAGTCCAAAACTCTCTCCAACCAAAGGCAAGGGCAAAAGACCACAATGTACAATGCTTGGGTCATCATCAGTAAAAACTGCGTTTCAAACAATTGTTTACAAAAACCGGGGTTTCCAGTGAAATCAAAGAGTAGACAGATATTCTCATCTGGTATAAAATGAGCACTTACATTTCTGATAGTGTCTTCATTTCAATTCACCCGTTTTAGAGCCTGAAGCCAAAGCTGCATTCGGTAGCTCTGAATATGTTGATCACCCCTTTGCCTGTGGTAGAGCTTAAGTTCTCAGAATATCGATTTGCACAAACATTAAACACAACAACCTGACATATTGATGCCAGCGGCGATAATTGTCTGGCTTTTGATTTAGTCTCGCTTCTTCCTATATCGGACAAACAATGGGTATCCACTATCCGTAGGCTAGTCCTCCGTTGCCTTAGTGCGACGTAGGCTGTGTTATATATTTCTCACCCAGAATCGTTTTTTTTAAAAGGCATAATCTTTAATTTTTAAGGACATTCAGTCAGTGGAGGAGAAAAAATCTCAAAGCTTTCAGGTTTTAATAAACCGTCGTTTTCCCGCTGGTCACTGGTAGTAGCACAACGCTAGCTAGTTGAGTAGCCATGTTGTCCGCCGTCATACTGAGACTATAGTGGGTTTTTGGTTCTACCAACGGACACGAGGGCTCTTGCTGACTCGTAGCCAACAGCTGTTTTAAAATGTAAAGTAAAATGTAAAGTGATGTTTATTAACAGGTGTTTGCAAGTATGCCAGGAAAAAGCCTTTTCTGCCCTACTATCACAAAAATGTTAACAAGTAGAGTTCCCTAAATGCTACCAGGAGTTTAATTGGAACGTTGTACTTTGGTCAGAGGTTACGTTGGTAGGTGTGGTGCTGGAAAAAACACAGTAGTTACAGAGCAGTGCTGGTGGATAAACCTTGCGCATTATTGCCTAAAATGTCACATAAAATATTACGATTTTTAAAAATCATTGTTCATCTCTACCCTGTTCCACTTTGTCTTTGGTTTGGATGGTCAGATCTTGTTTTTAACCTCCTACTTTACTTGTGTTTGATGGCCCACCTTTACAGACGGAGAGGCCCAAAATGTGAAGCAGTCTTACGTTAAGAATGGCCACACACTGCCAGTCAGTGGAGGTGGAGGAGGAGGAGGAGGAGGAGTCAGCACTGGGAGGAGCCCAGGGAACCAGGTCAAGCACCACGGAGAGTCGGACTTTAGGATGAACCCTGGGAGGCTCACCCAGCCGGAGGACCACAGGGGCCGCTCTCCCTCAGACGGAGACCGCCGTGGAGCTTTGTGCTCCAGGGGCACCGGACTACATGAAGACGGGTGGAGAAGTGGGGGGATGGGGGCACGTGCACATGGAGAGGGTGAATGGAAATCCAACTTGGCCTGGCAGGGACAGATCCACGCTCAGATGGACGACGGCAGGCGCGGGGGCAGACTTCACCCCGACGACGGGAACAGGAGGCCCGGGCTGCAGAAAGCCCCGTCGGAGGACGGCAGGAGGAGGCCTGCAGAAGCAGACTGGAAGCCAACGCTCCCTCGACACGCCTCCGCAGAGGAGGGAAGAACCCGCAGAGGTAAGTCTCGTCCGTCCTGCCGCCCGAGATTTTCCAGCAACTCCTAAAAGCTGCACTCCTAAGTTCCCAGCCGAGCTTTTGTCATGAAAGCCGTGATGTTCCCATTTCCTGACCTGACCCTGCTGATGTATTGTTGAAAGTATGAGGCGAATCTTCAGCTCTGCATTTTTTTCCCTCCATCTTGCTGTCACTCCTCAGCTCATAATGCTGTTCTCCCAGATATAGACAGCCTCCTGTCGGCTCCCGGGAGGCTTGCTCCAGCTATGCTTCTTATTCAGGAACATGAGAGAACAGATCGTCCTCCCTTCCCCTCTCCTAATTAATCTGTTATGATCATTTTTGCTCCTGAATGCTCATGCTGTGAGCTCAGCATGGTTCCAAAAAGAAAAAGCAAACCAAATCCTCCTGAAAACAGACGTGGTAAATAATGATAATAGTTACCCTTTTTCATGGACTCCTTTGACCACTAGACCGTTGCTCCAATCTCTGGCAAAAGTATTCAAAACCTTTGAACGTTTTTCTTTTTTATGGGATAAATGGAGAAAAACACAAAGTAGAGCGTGACTGTGACTGAAAGGAGAATGATAAATAATTTAGATTTTTTTAATAGATTTTTATTTTACAAATAAAAGTCAACAAAATGTGCCATGCATTGTGTTCAGCCCTCTGAGTCAAACTACATATTGCTGATGTAGTTGAATGGATAGCGTCTATAAACACAAGTTTTCAAGTCTTGTCACCGATTGTGAATTGGATTTAGGTCTGGACTTTGACTGGACCATTTTAACACACTAATACTTTTTGATCTAAGCCGCTGAACTGTACTTTTGCTGCTGTTTCAGGATCATTGTCATGCTGGAAGGTGAACCTCTGCTCTATAATCTCAAGTCTTTTCAAGTTTTAGTCTTGTATTGCCCTGTGTTCTAGCTCTAACCATCTTGCCATCAATTTTGACAAGTTTCAGTGCCCCTACTGAAGAAAAGTATCCCCACGGCATGACTGCCCCCACTTATGTAGTCCCTGGTCTTCAAGAAGACACCAATGTTCTCTAACAGACCTCTGTGGCTTTCACAAAACCGCTGCATTTATACTGAGATTACATTACACACAGGTTGACTCCATTAATCCATTAAATTCCTCAAGGCAGTCGGTTGCACTGGATATTATTTAAGGGCGTCAGATTAAAGGGGACTGACTAGGAATGAATGGCACACTTTTCAGATTGTTATCTAAGATTTTAGATAAAATGTATACCATGGCAGCATTTTCCAGACGGTTCACAGGTACGTCCTGCCTTGTGTTTGTCTGCCGCGTGAAATCCAAATAAAATACACGTTTGTCGCTGTAAAATGGCAAAATGTGAAAAAGTGCAAGACGGTATCAGGACGTTTGCAAGAGACTGTGAAACGTTCATCCATGTGGTGTTTCTGTGACATAAGAAGGACATTTTAATGAAAAATAGTTGAAAATGTATAAATAGTGTAAAGAACAATAGTAAAGGTGTCAAAAGGAAATCAGTTAGAGTGGATGTGAATAGTTTTTGCCTTCCTGCATGTGTCTCTTCAAGCTGGTTCCTAAATCTCACCTTGTATTCTCTCTCTCTCTCTCTCTCTCTCTCTCTCTCTCTCTTTGACGACCCTTTCTCTCCCTCTCCTACTCTTTCTATCTTTATCACATATCCTGCTTTCTGTCCTCGTTTTCATTCTTCCTCTCTCTCTCTCTCTCTCTCTCTCTCTCTCTCTCTGCGTCCTCTGTGCTTGATTTCGACTTCCTGCTTTCCTCCGGACTGTTTCCTCTTTGGTTCGGTGACGTCGCATTGATAAAGGTTCATCTGTAAATAAACAGCTCTGTACTTTGGTGCTGCGACTTTGAGGAATGGCGTGGGAGCCGCAGCAGCAGCAGCAGCAGTGGGGTGGTCAGAGGGAGGTGGGCTTTTTTTCGGTCGTAATTGCAGCTGCCTACGCTGTTTGCCTTCACAGCTGATCCCCAGATAATGCCGTTCTCAAACAAGAGCCGCCGTGAACAGTGCTTGGAGTGGTGTAGCTGCAGAGAGTTGCTCACTCACTCTCTAAAGCATTCAGAGCTTTGCAGGAAGGTGTTTTGTAAGCTTCTGCTTTGAATAAATTTCCTGTCGCTGGCACAAACAGGAGTTCATATTTATTTGTGGAAGCATTATACAGCGAATGCAAATGGCAAATAGTCTTTTTATTTATATCATTTAATGCCACCATTAAGACTATAATAACCTTAACACTACATTATGCAACTTAAAAAACACATTTGCATTACATTCAGCATTTTTTGCCTTTTCCAGTAAAAGTAGATCTGAGAAAAGATTCTAACAGTGATCAATGTAAACCCTGGTTTAGGGATGCATGAAAAGTTGAGATAACAATGTAGCTTGTGATAAATACAGAAACAAAACTTAAGTGTTGGTGTCTTTCTGCTTTAGGATCAAACACAGAGCCCAGATAATTATTAGTCTATCCGGTTACTAAAAAACATTTATCATTTCCATCTCAAACACAGTTTAAAGTTTTAATGGAAAGGTTGCCTCTGTCCGACTTGGGATGTTTTGGCAATGCAACAACTTAGCTGTAGTTTCCTATCAGCTTCACCACCTCTTTATCTTCTCAAACTTTTTGTGCTGCAATAAACAATGTCTGGTTAAGAAACATGCTTATTACACAATCTATTATGGGGTAAAGATGTAATTCTATGACAATTGATTAATTGATTGCACGATCGAACGAGTCCAGGCTTCTTTTAGTCAGAATAAGCAGCAATCTGGGGACAACCCGGGACGACTTTCTCCGCCGATGGCACAACAAGGTGCACAGCCGTTGCTAAGCAGCAGCTCCTCCAGCGCGTGCACAACAGGCTACGTAAACAGAACAGCATGGCATGCATGTAAGCGTTGACCGTGACATAAGAAACTATCTTTTACCCGAGACTTAGCCATTTATGTCAAAGAAAACAAAGAAAAGTCCGCCGATGAAGCCTTGTTTCCCCCGGAGGATTGTGCACACTCCAAAAAAGAACTAAAAGTCAGTAAAATATTCTTGAAATTAGTGTATTTTTCCTTAATTTGAGCAGGTAAATAAGACTATTTGCCAATTAAATAAGATTTTTGCGCTTAAAATAATAGCAATTAATCTCCATTATCTTATTTCAAGTGCAGGATAGCTAGTAATCTTATTTTAGGGGTAAAAATACTCATTCCATTGGTATGTCGAGAGTTTCTCATTGGGAAAAAACAGTTCAAACTAACCAGTTCTCCTCACTCGCAGTTTGAAATTGTGCAAAATCTGGTGTGGTTCCTTTAAGTATTTTGTCAGACAAGAAAACTCAGCTTTTGTATTTACTGTAATTGTGACTTTGTGTTTCCAAAGTCAACAAACTGAGTTTAGTGATTGATAGGCACAGCTTGATCAAATTCCTCAACACTATTGGTTAACGCGCTGTTCTAAAATATGGATGGAAATGGTCAAAATTTAGAGAAAGGCACAGACAGAAAAGTAATGCAAGTAATGGAATATCTAAATAAAAGCAAGTGCTGTTGGACTTGGAGAAATATTTGTTTGCCTACTCTGTCAACACAGCAGGGCCACTCAAGAACTGCTTTGTATCTTAATTTAAAAATAAGAGTCTTAAAACATACACACAAAAGTGTGCTAAACTTTGGACTTACACCTTCATATCTAGGGCTCAGAAGCTGCGATTCCGTCGACTAAAGTCTCATCCTGACAGCAGCTAGATGGCGCATGACAAGACTTCCCTCTGACAAGAAATATGGTCACACTTTAGCTAAGCAAGACGCACCCTTTGATATCCCAAACACCACTATGTATGCTAACCCGTGGAAGCCGATGTTGCCTTTAGCATCATTTGCAACTAATGGTTCGCCCGTTTTTGTGTTTTGTCCACCAGCCTGATGAGAAGTCTTCATCATTTGACTCTGTCATCTAAACAAGGCATCTCAGGATGTCTCAGGATTCTCAAAAAAACGTAAACATGGTTTCGAGATCAAATCCCGCGTTGTATCAGACAGCGATATTAGTAACTTACACTTGCTTCACCAGATATAGTTGTACTTTATGAGACTAACTTCACATATTAATCAGACATATTGTGGCATTTTAAGATTGCGAGACCTTGTGCTACAAGATCTCATTACACTTCTATCCATCATATATATCTGGCTACTGTATACCAAATATAAGAGGAGAAACCCTGAATTATATTAGAATGTATTTAAATCATTGGAAAGGTATGGTTAGATATATAAGTGGCTTAAAGCTGTAACTTTTTAAAACCTGTACTATAACTGGTAACTGGCCAAGCCTATGAACCATCATGTAGTTGGATAACATATATAGAGGTACGCCTAACATAATAACTCAGGAACTGTTTGTTTAATATTCTTAAACTCAGCTGCGGTACTGTAGTTTTACCAAGTACTGCCACCAGAATTTGCTTTATTGCATTAAACCTGTCTGGTACTCTCTGTTCACAGAGTCAGACAGCCATTTTGTACCTGACCCAGAGGCCCTGCAGGACACCCTTCGCGAGCCTCTGCCGCCTAAACAGTCAGTCATGCCTCCCAAGTGGCTGAAGACTTCCACCCCTGAGCCGGGCAGCGACGGTCCGCCTCGGACCCCGTCCAACCATCCTTCCAGCCAGTACCCCTCCCCCTCGGCTGGGGCTTCGAAGCCTGTTCGATCCGTGTCTTCTGCGGGCACCAGCACGCACCAGCCTGCGCCTTCGGCCCTGACGCCCACCTCGCAGGGCACCAAGCAGCCTCCTCTGCCTCCGCCTAAGCCCGTAAACAGGAACAACGCAGCCATGCTGGGTAAGCACTGCGAAATAAGCGGGTCTTTATCCCGAAATTCACAGAGGTGCATAATGTGTACTCACTTTGCAGGTGGCTTTCCTACAGGAAACGTGCACATGTGTACAGTGCAGAGCTAATTGTTATTCGGGAAGTTTTGGACCTGAGAAGCTCCACTCGCTCCCGTTCAGACATTGTGCTAATGATGTTATTTGAACAGCTTGAGAAGCTTTTCCCCAGCTAGTTATTTATCATGCCTGGGCTCCTTCAGTGTCAACATTTTCTGTGTTTTACACTCTGAAGATAGCGGAGCCTCTCGTGGCTGTGCTTCAGCTCAGACAGTGTAGTTGTTGTTTACAGTGAGGTCTTTGTCTCATCAGGGATCTCGTTTTTATTCCCTCCTGGCCAAGACTCTCTGTTATGATTCGCTCTTTTCTTAACAGCACATCTGTTGATATTCGGGCGTCTTGACAAATGAGCGTACACCGTGTTCTTGAAGTTAGAGTAACAAGCCATCCATGTTTGTAATGATCTGGATGGTTTGCTTTAAAGGGACCCGTTGTTTTTGGACAGTTCTTTTATGGACCAGTGAGACAGAATCGGGTTGTGTTCATTAAAATCTCTGGAAAGCAGAAAACGTTTATCTTACAGTTCTGGGTCCTATTTAAAAAAAGGTCCAAAAGATGACAATCTCAACTGCTTTTAACTATTAAAGAAAAACTTATTAGGTGTAGATGCTGCGAAGAAATATTCGCCACCTCGCAGATTTTTTTTTGTTTTTAGCCTATTTGTCGCACCTTAATGACTAACATCATCAAACAAAAACACAGAAAGATAACCTGAGGAAATGCATGCATTTTTTCAAATGATGACTTTATTTACTAGAGTGAGAATGCTATCAAAAACCATGTGAAAAAGGTATTTGCCCCCATAATTAAAATAAACTGGTTGCAGCACCCCCTGGTGGCAACACCTGCCAACAAGCGTTCACAAAAACTGGTAATAAGTCTTTTAAATCACTGTGGAGGGATTTTAGCCCACTCTACCTTGCAGAATTGCTTTAATTCAGCAACATTGTGGGGTTTTGTTACGAGCATGAAAGGCCAACCTTAAGCCGAGGTTTTGACTGGCCCATGGCGAAACCTTAAAGACTATTCTATCACAAAATGATGGCAAGAAATTCTCTTTTAGGATTTTCTAGTAGAGAGCATGATTCATGGTTCCATCAGATATGTTTGGTCATCCAGGTCAAGAAGCATCAAAGCTGAACCAGAACATCACACCACCACCACTGTGTGTGACTGCCTCAAAGATGATCTTCTTCTGAAATGCCGTGTTTGTTTTAAACCAGATGCATTGGCGTAAAACGCCCCCCCCAAATAACCTCCCATCGTTAACCAATAACTTTGAGAGACTTACAGGATTCTCCTTGGAAGGTTCAACTGAATTCAATTTGATTCAATTCAATTTTATTTATATAGCATCAATTCATGAAGCAAGTCATCTTAAGGCACTTTCCAAAGTCATATTCAATCAAATTATACAGATTGGGTCAGATTATACAGATTGGTCAAAAATTTCCTATATAAGGAAACCAGTTGATTGCATCAAAGTCCCGACAAGCAGCATTCACTCCTGGGGAAGCGTAGAGCCACAGGAAGAGTCGTCTGCATTGTCCATGGCTTTGCAGCAAACCCCTTATACTGAGCAAGCATGAAGCGACAGTGGAAAGAAAAACTCCCCTTTAGAGGAAAGGAAAAACCTCCAGCAGAACCGGGCTCAGTATGAACGGTCATCTGCCTTGACCGACTGGGGGTTCAACACTGATCCATGTTTTCTCCATGTGTGGATAACGGGTGCCTCTGTGTACTTTCAGTGGAGTCGGTAATCCTTTGAAATGGCTTTGCAACCCCAAAAAAAGCCGTTGTTGTTTTTTTGTTTTTTTCAAAAGAAAATAATTAGCTGCAAACTGCTTTTTGTATTTGCTTACATTATCGTTATCTGACATACATCTTTTTAGATGACTTGAAACATTCACATGTGAATAAAATGCATGAAGAAAAAACAGTAAAGAAATGTGGAAGGAGGCAAATATTTTTCAGGGTTTTTCAGGGAAGAGTAAAACCCCATCCACAGCAGCGTGTTTCATTAATGACCTTTAAAGGTTCCCATCTGCTGCCTCATAGAAACATCCCTGCCTAAACCAGCAGCTTCGACAGCGCTCCCACGTAGCTTCATTTATTCAATAAACACTCGCTGAAAGGCCTCCGTCTCCTCCCTATCAGTATCCGCCCTGCAGGGGGGAGAAAACGCTCAGCTTCCTCTCTACTGGTCCTGCTGGAAGCGAGAGTGCGACTACGACGTCTACTTGTCTCTGCCCGTCTACCTGTGCCGGCGGGCCGGAGGCCTGCGCTCAGGTAAAAAGGAGACGCCTCCGTCATCAGGACGCCCCTCACCTCCTTCGGCGTCTTCCTCCTTCATCGTGTCACGTCCCTTCTCGCTGCCAACATGCTGCTGTTGTTTTTTTTTTCTGCTGCTCTGCCTTTTAACTTCTCGATTGGCACTGAGTTCCCTTCTTTGGATGCACTAAATAAGAGTCGCATGCTTACAATAAGCTGATACTGAGCCCTGCTTTGTGTTTAAACGAGGGCGCTTCTGTGTGAGAGAGCGCTTGGTTGACTTGTTTTTAGGGGCTCTACGTGTGAATGGGGGCGAGCCTTGAGCCGGTGTCAGCCGCTGACTGCAACACATCACTTTTTAATGCATATCAGGATGACATGTGTCATGATCCACCGAGGGAACGGGCAGATTGCATACGAGGGGATGGGAAAGTAGAGTTGAGAAACTGGTTGGCTGGACCTCATGTAGACTCCAGCCTAGTCAGCTGCATGTTGTAACTCTGTTGTCTCGCCGTGCCGCTATAGAACAGCTACGCTTTCCCAGCTGTTCTGAGGCGTTTGAGGGCTATATGCAGCGCCACGCAAAGTTTATTTTTTTTTTTATATTTACATTTTGTAACATTATGACCACAAGCTTTAGTGCATTTTTGCCGAGATCGTATGTGATGGACGCACACAAAGGAACTTGTGATTGTAAAGTGGAAGAAAAATGTGGTTTTTAAATTTTTTCACAAATGTGAATCAGTGTGATCTTCCGCTGCACGCGTTTGCGTAAAAGAGCTACTAGTTGCCTTGAAAGGTCGCCTAATGACCAAATTTAGTCGACCTGGGTTTGATAGCTCCAGCTGTTCTGTGAAGGCCTCAGACAGGCAGCATCATAAAGACCAAGGAACGCAGGTCAGAGAGAAAGCTGTGTAGAAGTGGAAGGCTAGGTATAAAGTTATAAAAAAACAACATCTCAATCTTAAAGTTTCAAAAGTGTCGATGGTAAGGCACAAGTGCAAACCACCGAGGCATAGGTAGACTGGCAGACCGGGCAACACTGCCCATCACCCTGAACACACCATCCCCAGGATGACAGGATGATGATGATGGTGGCGACAGCAACACTGAAACTGGTCAGAGCTGAACCCAAGATGGATGGAGCTGAATGAAGGACAACTGGGGTTGAGATTTAGATCAAACCACATTCATGCTAGAATGGTCCTGATTTCAAAACCACACATCATTTTCTTCCATTTTATAATTTTACACAAATTTAAGGCGCTCTATGACATAAAATGCCAATCGAATACATTAAAGTTGGTGGTTGAAGCGTGATGAAGTGTGCAGGGGTTCATGGAGTGCGCATACTTTTGCAAGCCACCGTAGTAAGTATATCGCTGTGCATGCAAGCAGCTGACGCTTTGTGTTTAGGAGGCTCTTTTGCACAATATGGGGCAAATTATATAAGCTTCGATGGACTGTGTAGAATCTGGCTGTGAAGAGCATGTATGCATCTGGTTTGTCTCTCTGACCCGGGGCACATGCTGCACTCTGCTCTGCCCGGGCACTGTGTGCATCTCCCGGCACACACTGCATGTGCGCTCTCGTGCTCAGTCACACATGTGCTAAAAGTCTTCATGTGCATTTAACGATTGCACGTGTGTGATTGAACCTTTATGCACACATGTCAAAGGGACAAACCGAACTGGAAAAAAACAACAACCTTGCAAGCGGCTCATCGTTATGCATAGCCCTCAGCATTCACGTTGTGTTTGAAACAATTTGAGTAGATGTTTTGGGGTTTGCTTTTATTTGCAGGTGACTTTAACCAAGCCGCAGGGGGTGCGAGTCTTCATCCGGCGAAGCCATCTCCTCCAATGCCTCCTAAGAGGACAACCCCGGTCACTAAACGCAACACGGAGGACTCCACGGCGAGCCATCCTGTCAACCCGTCCCCGCTCTCTGTGGAGGACCACAGCAACCTCCCCCTGGGCTTCCAGCTGCCCCCTCCTCCTCCTTCCCCGCCCCTGCCCACCCACATACCTCCATCGCCACCCCGCCAGCACATGCACACCCACCACCTCCACCATCAGCATTCCTACCCGCACCCGCTGCCCCAGCCCATACCGATGCTGTTCGACCCACCGAGCCCGACCGTGGAGTCGCCCCAGCGCCCAGCCCCCGTCCCGCTGCACATCATGATCCAGAGAGCCCTGTCCAGTCCCGGCCCGGCGCAGCCGCACCCAGACGGGGCGCAGCGCGCGCACGCGCTACTTTTCGAGACCCCTCCGGACTATCAAGCGGATCGCGGGCGACCTCTGCCTGTCAGCATTCAGCCGCTAAAACTGTGAGTTGTAACACTGGTCTGTACTCCCATTTTAAAACAAAGACAAAAGAACGGCAGTGTTAAAGTCGTATTCTCTTTAGGATCTTCTGTTTATGGTTACTGCAGCCAGCGTAGCTAAAGCCGCAGTAACCATGGGGGTCCCCTGGTGAATGCAGGGACGTCCTCAATTTAAAGATGGAAGCCACCATTTTAGGATTCAACGTGTTTCATGACAACCTCAGCCTGAAAGCCTAGAGCAACTTTGCTGTTCTCTGTTCAGCCTTCCTGTTATCTGCTTTAAATCTCTCTCTCTCTCTCTCTCTCTCTCTCTCTCTCTCTCTCTCTCTCTCAGTCTGAATGAACAGTGGACGTGTCTCAAAGCTGACGTCATACATATCGTTTTTTTTTTTATTTCGAACTTATCTGTGCTTTCTCTGACTTCATTGGCAGATCTCACTGATACGGAAAATGAACGACTTTAAATCTTCTTTACTAACAGACGTCCGCACTGAGGGGTGATCACCGTGACCCAATGGCGCTCGGATCAGATTTTTTTTTTTCACCCCATCCGATTAGTTCCCGCTGAGAGGGTTTTTGGCTGACTGGTTACTGGTCATTTCTGGCCAAGTTAAAAATTGGCTGATGCTGGTCCCCAGATCAAAGCTAGGAATATTTCTAATTGCAACAGATGCTATTGTTGCAAAATGTGGAGTTTTAGGAGAAAGGAGATCCTAATTTCTTGAAATCTAGGATATAAACTTTGTACTTGAGCCTTAAATCTGATCCTGATTATTGTGAACTTGACAGAAATAACAGGCCGACTGGGCAGACAAATGTATGACACCACAATGTTTCAGTATGTGCTGAACGTTCATTTCCCAAAACGAGCATTTTCTGATTAAAATGTGAGTTGACCCATAAATAAAGCCAAGATCATCATTCGTCTGACTATCCATTCAAAAAACGCTTCCTTCCTGTCAGATCTGAAGACGACTACTCAGAGGAGGAAGATGACGAGGAAGAGGAGGAGTATGATGGGGAGATCCCCCAGCCAGAGCTGGAGCCACGGAGTCGCCGCTGCCTGGTCGGCGACGCCGGCGTTTGCGTCCTTCCCGGGGAAAATAGCAGCGAGGAGGAGGAAGACGAGGAAGACGATGAGCAGGGTCAGCATGACGGGCACAGGGAGGACAGCGATTCAGACGGCCCTGGGCACCATAATGAGGAAGACTCCGATGAAGAGGACGAGCCCCCACTCAGTAAGCTCAGTCGCTTTATACGGAGAAAGAATTTAAGTAACTATCTCAGGTCCTGAAATAGTTACTAAATAGTGAAAAAACTATAACATTTTATTTTTATAGGTGTTTTTTGAGGTTTGCATGAGTTTAAAAATTAAAATAAGAGCATAGGAAGATGTTTGTATTTCCCAGCTGTATAAAAATCCATCAATTTATCCTCCCTTTAGTTCATATGTCCATCCACCCTTACGGTCTGTGTTTTTTTTGCAGGGATGGATTTTTGGGAAATATGTACTTTGCACATTATTAATTTGTAGGAACCCCATGTATTTAGTTTTTGTTTGTTGGGGCTCTATGCAGTGTCCTGGAGCTCCTGAGCAGCTACTTCCTCTCTCTCTCTCTCTCTCTCTCTTCTTCGCTGCTTTTCTGTCATGCAGGTGCTCTGGCCAGCAGGGTCCAGAGGAAGGACACTCTGGCTCTGAAGCTGAGCAGCCGGCCCTGCGCCCCGGACAGGGACCGGTTCGCGCAGGAGAGAAGCAACAGAGAGGATCACCCTCCGGGGCAGACGGGCCTAACCTGGCAGAGCAGGGAGCAGTGGGAGGCCATTCGCACACAGATCGGCACCGCGCTCACAAGGTAATCGTGCTGTTTGTCATACTCGCTTTTCCTCGTTTGAGGCTTAAACAGGCGACGCTGATCCTGATCTAAGGAGAAAACACAGAAATAGATTCTCAGATCATTGTCCTACTTATTGTGATTTCTTTTCTTCTCTCCTCTTTGTTTTTACCTGCGCAGGCGGCTCAGCCAGAGACCGACTGCTGAGGAACTTGAGCAAAGAAACATCCTTCAGCGTCAGTATTAACCGTCTCTCCCTTTCACCTTAAATCCGTCAGTAACACATTTGGACTTATTCCCTTAAGTGTTTACTCATCAGTGACTGCTATAATAGTTCTGTCTCTGAATTATTTGTTTCTGTCGAAGCCTAATTGTATCGCTCAAGCTATGCTCCCGCGTTATGCGCAACAAAGCTGTCTCCTCTATAATTTGTGCTTGAGAAGGTTTCTCAATTCAGTTGAGAGATCTAATTTTGGAAGCTTCTTTCTTCTCCTGCACATCAAACCAAGCTTTCATATCCGAGTCTAAAATAAGCTCCGTCCCTGTTCTTTTTTTAGCCAAAAATCAGGCTGACAGGCAGGCGGAGGTCAGGGAGATCAAACGGCGTCTGACCAGAAAGGTGAGCCAGCCACGTCAACAACAAACATCCAGGCGTTAGATTTTCTTTTTTCCCTGGATATTAAACGGTAACAAAAACAAAAAATCATCATTCTGTTGTAGCTGAGTCAAAGACCCACAGTCGCAGAGCTGCAGGCGAGGAAGATCCTGCGTTTCCACGAGTATGTGGAGGTCACAGAAGCCCAAGACTATGACAGAAGGGCGGACAAGCCGTGGACCAAGCTGACTCCAGCAGACAAGGTATCCTTGTTCATGAGACGGTTTGAGTAGACGTTGCTTTTTGGAAATCACTCCTGATTGGTGTTGTTTTCTTGCTTGATGATAAAACCATGAGTGACGTCCTATATTTTTCCCCTGAGGTTCCTCATTTTAACTGTTAAGTGTTGGTTTCTGCAGGCGGCCATCCGAAAGGAGCTCAATGACTACAAAAGCACTGAAATGGAGGTTCACGAAGAAAGCAGAATTTACACAAGGTACGCTTTTATGGTTTCAATATTAGGTTTAAATCACAGGTGCATATCAATAAATAGGAATACCATAGAAAAGGTCATTTGTTTCAGCAGTTTCGGTTCCAAAAAGTGAAACCCGTAATATAGTGATTGTACAGAGTAACATATTTTAAGTGTTCATTTTTATTCATTTAGACATTTACAGTTTACATAATTAGGGCCAATGGCCTATTTTTGAGCTTTTTTGGTGTTTTTTATAATGGCACTAGCGGCTCGTTTTTCATACAGTGGGCTGACAGGAAAAGGGGGTATGAGAGAGGGGGAGAGACATGCGGCAAAGGACCACAGGTCGGCGTCAAACCCGCGCTAACCACTGCGCCACCAAAGCACGCTCCCCAATGGCCTATTTTTAATACAGAAATGTTTATGCCCCACAAAATCATTAAAAAAAAATTCTGACTCACCAGTAGCCCAGCAGACAGTCATTAACACTCATAAATAGGGTAAGCCTTAAAGTCCATTACTAAAGAAACTGGAAAGTTAAGTGGAAGAAAAAGCTGTGGTAGAAACAACTGCACAGATGAAGACCGTAGAGCAAAGCTCACTCAAGAGTTTGGGATAGATTCACAAGACGTGGACTGAAGCTGGAGTCGTTGTTTTAAAAGCACCCCCACACAGATGTACCCAGGACAAGAACTGCTGCTGTTGCTCGCTTCTGAACCAGAGGTGTTGTCACAAGCGTCTTATCGTGCACATGGGGGAAGAAATAGGAGAGGACTGTTTTCTAGCGATCAAATGTTCTTTTTTCATTATTAAGATAAAATTAAGTGGTGTAATTTAGATGAAAATCGGGTTCCAAAGGTCTGGTAGTGGAGTCCAGAGGCGCAGAATGGAGGCTGCTTGAGGTCCAGTGTGAAGTTTCTACAGTCAGCTGTGATTTGGGAGACATGCCATCTACTCACATTTGTCTACTGGGTTTCATCAAGTCCAGATACTGCAAAGTCATCAAAGCAGCCATTTTGGAGCATCATGCTTCCATCAACAAGCTATATGGACATGTAGGTTTCATTTTTCAGAGAGGCCACCCGGCCAAGAGCACCTATACCTGGTTTATTTACCAATTTATCACTGCGCTTGATCAGGCAGCAAACTGAACTAACATAAACCCAGAACAGAAGCTATAGAGTACTATCAGGAGGAAGACGAGAGACACCAGACATTACAACATTACAGATGAGCTGAAGGCCTCTATTAAAGCAACCTGGACTTCCTAAACGGCTTTGCTGAGCCACAGGCTGATCGCCTCCATGCCACACCACACTGGTGCAGTAATTCATGGCAGACAAGCCCTATGCAAATATTGAGTTCTAATTTCGTGTTTGCATTAGCTGTACGCGATTATCGTCAAAATACAGGAATAAATGCTTGAAATATATAATTCTGTGTGAAATGGCTCTATATAATATAGTTACCCTTTTTTAATTGAAATCAATAATATTCTAATCTATGGAGCTG